>NW_019385127.1:194957-289465 GCF_000671375.1 Centruroides sculpturatus | reverse complement strand
TTACTCTTATCCAAGTCTCTCTAGTCGCTAACTGTAACTGATTTAGAACCAGCATGCACTGCAAATTATTCTTCGCATTGCAAAATGACATACGCATGCGTCAGGAACTTCTGTTCGAACAAACCTCACCCGCCGTCCGGGTCGGCGATTTTAAAAAAGTGGCAACCCCTAGCAAACCCTAGCACGGAATTTTTCATTACTTATTCTGTGAGGAAACTGAATTTTAGTCTTTTAAATTGAGATACCTAAATAAGGGGACGGCGAAATTTTCCTTTTCCCCGGGGGGCTGACACCCACGCTACGCCACTGGCCACAAGTACAGTACATATATACTTGTGGTCCAATATACAAGTATATTTAAGGATTAACATGTCTAGATTATAATAATAAGTATTAAAACTTTATCAAGAAAAAGGATATTTTAAAAATTACTTCTACAGACACTTTCAATTTTTACTTAGAAATAGATAAATTCATTTATTATAAAGGAGACAAAAATTTATTTGAAAAACACAAATATTTGTTTTATTTGTCTCTAATTAATAAAAAGCAACAAAATACCATTTTAAAGTGCATTTTTATTCAACTAATATAAATAGTATGTAGCCCAAAAGTAGCCAAAGTGCCAAATGATATTTTTTATGTCAAACAAAAAAAAGTAGCCACATTTGGCGCAATGTAGCCAAATCTTGCAACGTTGAAAAAATACTAAATAAAGTTGGAGTTGGGAATCAAAGTATTATAGACCCAAGTCAGGGAAAGGAGAGAAAGGACAAAAGATAAAATTGTGAGAAAGGTTGGAAAATTAAGGGTCAACAGAGATCTATTTAACCTTTCTCACTACTACATCTTTTGTTTTTCCCATCTTTCCCTCCTTTTCCCAAATTTGGGTCTATAATCCTTTGAACAGACTCCAGCTTTATTTAGTAATCCAACTCCAGCTTTATTTAGTAACACAACTCCAGCTTTATTTAGTAATCCTTCCTCATTCACACATTTCCAAGTATTTGAAAATATTTCTTTTCCACTCAAGAATAAAATACGAATAAAAGTTTACGGTTTTGTGAAACTTCTTTTTTGAGTTTATGCCGTTGAAATAGATAAATAATAAAAAAATTAAAACATTTTGTCGGTTTTGTTTATACGTTTATTGGGCCGCATTGGAACTTGCCTTGGGCAGCATGCGGCCCGCAGGCCGCGGGTTGGACACCCCTGCAATAAATCATACTCTAAGCTTCTGTTCAACGGTCCGTTGTCGGTACAATTCTAAATGACACGCCCCCTTTGACTATTATACTTCATGACATCATCTATCAACTTCCTCTATTACAGAATACCATCATTGATCTATTTGCATTCCGTTAGATACATTTATTAAATAGATTGCTATTTTTATTATTATATTTCATTATTTCGACATGCTTTTCAAATTTTCTCTTATAATTATTCTTTTCATTATGTAATATTTGTACATTATTTTTATCTAATTTACAGTTATTATTCTGAATTACGTGATTATACCATGGTGAATTATTATTTTTTAACCGTATGGCGGCCTCATGTTCTTTAATACGTTTTTCTAATTTACGACCTGTTTCACCTATATAAACTTCTGGTATATTACATTTACAATTTATCATATATACAGTACCTATTTTTTCTTTTTTATCTATTTTATTTGAATTTGTATGTATTTTAATATTATGAAAAAGTTTATTTGTCAAGGACGGGGCCAAAATTACACCTTCATTCTTTAAAATTTTTAAACAATTATTATAAATACTATCTATATAAGGGAAACTACTGTAATTTTGTTTTTTATTGGTCTACCGCTAAACCTAAAATTTATATATTTTTAGTGCGGATTTACAGAGACTTTATAATATTTATAAGTTGTAAATTTTTTAAATTTCCGTGGTCCTAAAACGAATTACTTAGAAAACAAACGACAGACAATCTATTAAGTTTAACGTGTTTAGATTTTACAGCTATGGTGAGAAACGTTTAAAATGTACAACCCTGTCGCGTCCTTTGAGGTATACTAGTGATGCGACAAAAGAGGCATTTGACATTGACCGGTATCGGCACCCATGGGATTTGGCAGCCCGCGTGCATTCACCTACCAGTACTGTCTCTGATTCCATCCATTAGTCACTCGTAGGGAGCTATTTGAATAAGTGGATTGTTTTAAGATTTAAAAAGTAAAGAAGATTTTATGTTATTTTTATGTACAGTACGTTTCTTTACAAAGCTATATTTAATTATAATCTCTAAAAGTATATTAATATAATTGAAGAATATTTTGTACCAGATATGTACTGTATATCCACCACACATTTTATCTCACCAAATAAGTTTTTATTATTTTATTTATAATTTTAGTACTTATAGCGTGGCTAGCGATTCGGAATGTAATTGATATTACAAATACATTTAGAGAAGTCTACGGTTTTTAATGGCTTATCGAACAAATGATACGAATGGACCCTTGACCATCACTGACGCGCAATTAACTGATTACTCCTGGTAGTCGACTTCTTACAGAAACAGTTTTCCTACTATTAAATGTCACGGCACGCCACTGTACAACCCGAAACATCATTGAACAAAATATCTGTTGCAACATACGTATTAGTAAGCTTAAGAAGATTTCCGGCCTACAAGTTCAAGAACAATAAATGTTGTTTTCAACAATAAACAAAAACAACTTATTCTCATTTTCAGAGAAGCTATGACAACCAGAAGTCATCTTCGTTCTCTCAAAATATTATTAAACTACCAAATTTTCTGCCACATGTCAACAACACTACTGATTGACTAAATATGGCGGGAAACTGAACTTTATTCACCAACATGCACCAACGCAGATTCTGGCACTTGCAGCAAATGTCAGAAACACGCTTGTCCGATACTAGCCGCCGTCCGGTACTACCCGACTGTCCTCTACATGACATCGTTTTCGAGATATAAAGTCGTAGCACTGTGAATAAAGGGAAAACGGAAGAGAGGTACCGATACGGAATGTGAGCCTAATAGACACCGCGTCAGACTCCACAGTTACAAAGAAAATCGTCTTGATTTATTTAAAACACAAAACAAAAAGCTTACAGCAATTATATTCTTAATGTCTCTGCAAGTGAACACTGTAAATCTTGTTCTTTTTCAAGAGAGAATCCTGAGAGAAGGATTTATTAATTTTCTCTTTTGCTCTGGAGAGATATTGTTCAGTTCGTCCTCGTAGAACAGGTCATTCCTTATAGAGTCCTGCATGAGGTGGAGAATTCCATTGAGTAAGAGCTTTTACTATGAGCAATTCGGAGGGAGAATATATCTGTGTCATTGAAATCAGAGTTTTTATCATCTTTGACCCTAGACAACTACTTCGAATGATTAGCTTTTCTTATCCCCACTTTCTAATTGGTCGTCACTCGTTACGAAGTGTAACGAGATCTGAACCCAGATAGCGGGATGAGATGAAACGCACATTTAATTCGTTCCCAACCGGAATTAGTTGATATTAGAACTTTACTTTACACTGTCTACTTTTCCTTTGTCTAATTTCTGAGAAAAATATTTTTTTTATCTTTCTCTATTAAATTTAGTATTTCCTTTTATAGACAAAAAACTGTATTTTACAATATTAAAAAATGCAGTGGTTTTTAGATTTTAATGTAGTTCCGAAGACTTCCCAGAACCTCACAGCACGAGTGCCCACAACAAAGCGATATCGCACAAATTGCGCGACTTTATCGTGTGATTTTCCATGGTCGCTAGCGCGTTTTATAGGCTTATAGAGTGGAGTTCGTTCTCGATATTTAATGAGGCGAGTTTGATAAAATTTTGCTATTTTTCATTATTGCAATGAGGTACCCAAATACGTAATGAGGATCCGTTTAAATGCAAAAAGTAGGAGTCCATGACTTCGTTTTCGGTATACATCGTAGACCTATTAAAGCAGGATTTACCCACGCAGGGTTGGTTAGTATGACCCGTTAAGGGTCGATGAAAGTTTGAGGAAGTCGTAAATATAAAAAATTATTTTAAAATTTTACACGTTTTTGCTCTTAATTAAACGAATAATTTTTTTATATTTAAATTATATTTATATTTAATTATCGAAGAGGCTACGGCGCATATATTATGTAGTAAATAACGTAATATTGAAGGAAATCACCAAAGAAAATTCTTAAAAGGAATTAGTACAAGAAAAAAGTTGGGAACCATTGGGCCGATTGCAGAGACAGCGTTTAGAGGCCAACGGCGGTTTACAGATCGAATAGACCGCTGTTCAGAAAAATTTCATTGCAGAGACGGCTTTTCTCCCCTGCCACAATGTAG
This sequence comes from Centruroides sculpturatus, assembly GCF_000671375.1. NCBI lineage: Eukaryota > Metazoa > Arthropoda > Arachnida > Scorpiones > Buthidae > Centruroides > Centruroides sculpturatus. The sequence continues at coordinate 285,127 of NW_019385127.1, read as the reverse complement.
ACAGCGTTTAGAAACAAGTTATTTGACCTATTTTCTAGACTCCTTCGACATCATTTTACTCGAGTGGAAGTCGCCATTTTCCTTTGTTGGTCGTGTTAAAATGGATATCCTTAATTTAATCAATCTTGCAAACGGGACGAATGAAGAATATCATTCATCTCGATAGTTACGAAGAGAGAGAGTAATTCGAGATCGGAATAATCCTATAGAAATTTATTCCGAAGACGAATTTCGAACTCGGTATAGATTTTCTAAATCTGGATTCGTTCACATATTAAATCGTTTTGCCGACGAAATTAGGCATCTGGATGGAAGAGGATTGCCATTAACTGCCGAACAACAGTTATTGACGGCATTACGATTTTATGCCACCGGAAGCTACCAGAGGGTAGCCGGTGATCTTATCAGAGTTCACATCTGTACTGTATGCAGGTATCTACCAAACTATTATTAAATAAATTTTAAAAGTTTTTTGTATAGTGATAGAGACGTTTATAAGAATGAGGTCTTGTTTAACGTTTGTAGTAAGTTATATATTGCATTATTTATTAATTATTGTTATGTCATTATCAGAACCATCCAAAACGTCTCAAAGGCATTAGTACTGTACATCTAAAGAATGCCGAAACTGTATTTCCGACGCAATCCGAACTTCCGACTATTACGCACAATTTTTCTTTATTATCTAAGGATAACTTTCCATTCCAGGAATAATTGGAGGCAATTAATTACACTCATATTTCTATCAAGTGTCCTGACAGCAATAGAGCTCAATTGTTTTATAATAGAAAATCCTATTATTCTATTAACTGCCAGGTGAGAATTATTTACATACAATATCATCTTTACTTAAATATGTGATTTTCTTAACTCATAATTAAGTGAAATTTCAATAAAATGTAATAAACTGTAATTTATTGTAGCTTAAATAACTATTAAATATACAATGGCCTATATATTTTTCTAACATTTTAAATTGTTATGCCTTGTTCTGAAACAGTTATATTCTTGAGTATTTCTTTGACATATGAAATTACAAATATCAAATAATATCTTTGATATCTCAAACTGATAACTTTAATGAAAATATATAATTGATGCATGTTTAAATGTATATTTCAGGTAATCTGTGATGGAAAGATGAAAATCAGAAATATTGTTGCTCGGTGGCCCGATTCAACACATGACAGTAGAATTTTTTCTAACAGTAGCATCAAAGAAAAACTACATCAAGGATATTGTAATGGATATCTGGTTGGTGACAGTGGCTATCCTTGTTTGCAATATTTAATGACCCCATTTCTACATCCGCAAAATCATGCTGAAAGATGGTATAACAAAGCTCATTCACGAGCAAGAAATATCGTCGAGAGATTATTTGGGGTCTGGAAAAGACGATTTCCATACATTGGAAGTTGTCTAAGAAATAAATTAGACAACACGCTAAATATAATAATAGCCACAGCTAATTCTACAAAATTGGGCCATTGAATTTAAAAAGGAGGAGTTTCTTACTGAGCATTTAAATGATCTGCTCTTCGAAGATCTATTGTACTGCAACATTTCAGTTAAATGAAACAGTACTTTAGGACTTTCACAAAAAGTCCTTTTCAGGACCATACAATTTTGATAAAGAGTGAGCCTATCATAGACAAAATAATCCTCTTTTTATTCATTTTAAATAAAATTATTACTTAACATAACCTATGTAACAAATTAAATAAACATTCATATAATTGTTTTATTCATCCATATTTTCTCAAAAAGATTTAAATTATGATATCTGTGTTTAATTTTATGATAAATTAATTTTTAAGAGAATTTTAAGTAGTGTACCTATGCTTTTGTAACAGACTACCTTCTGTTTATCAATTAGAGCATACTACAGTGTTTTTCACAAATATTGCAAAAAGTGAGTTTTAATTTACTTAACAAGTATTAAATGAAATTTATGTAATCAAGCAAGTTATTCTATAAATGTATTACTTCAAAAATTTTCATTAAACAGTTGCTATTTATAACATTTTTAATTAAATACAGTACTTGTATATGTTGTATTCATGTAAAACTGTTTATAACTTACAGACTTTTTTGACATTCAGTATAAAAGAGTGTGAGGTAGATAGTAATGACTTATCACACCAGTGATAATAAGCACAAACACCCAGATATCAATGGAGTACATTATAAAGGTATGAACATTGAACAATAAATGGGTGTAGAGAAGACAGGCTTAGGCGGCTTCATAATGTTACACGATAGCTTGACGTAAGGTTTACTATTATATACAGTATTAAAATTAGCAGAATAATAGAGTAATTAATTTAATTTGATACATGTTAAACATGATTCTGTAATCACAAACAATAGCTAAATAACTATTTAATTAAAAAAAATATTTTTTTACATATGAATTATGCTTCACTTTTATCTTTCTTTTATTTTCTTATATTTTTTCTTTGATATTCTTCCATCATTTAATTGTTTATTAATAAGATCTGACCACTCTTAACTAAAGTTGTTGGCCCTGAAAAGGGCCGTTTTAATATTTATAATAAATGTATTTATTTATTTTCTGATAATTTTAGTTCTTGCAGATGTTGCAACTTTTTAAACTGTAATAACTCTGTGTTAAGTTGTTCCGCTTCTTGCTGTTTCCTTTCTGTATCTTGTTTCATTTTCTCTGTTTTTATGCTCTCCTCTATTAGCTGAATTTGGGCTTTCTCTAATAAGTTAATGCTATAAATATCAATGATTATTTTTTAGAAAGTAATTATTAATATTTAGTATTATTTTATCTGAACATTATTTACCGTTGTCTTTTGGGTGGTGGTGGATCATCTGCCACTTCTGCCACTTCCATATTTTCCTTGACAGCTGCATCACTTACCACTATAGGTGAAAATAATCCTGAATTAGAGTATTAATTTGTAGCTGTAAGTGATTCAGTATTATTTTCATATGTGATGATAAGTGGTGATGGTGGATCATCCGGATTGGGTAACGGTTCAATACTGTCACCCAAAACAGATAAAACCACTTGTGTGGATGGATTCAATGATAATGGTGCTGGTCCTCCACCTATTATATGTGCAGCACGTCGGTTATTATCTGCCTCTTTTTTGGCATCTATTTTTAATCGCTTCCAGCAACCTATAACATAGATCATAAGATATACTTTTCTAGTAAAGTTTTTTTAAATTAAATATGCTGTTTTAATATTTGGGCAATATTGTATATTTTTCGTAATCTATTAATCTAATAAATAGAAGTAGAGATTAGTAGGATATGAAATCTTGATTCAGAATAGAATACACTTAAATATACATTGCACAAAGTAATTTTTCTTGTAATAAATTTAATTTAGGTGATTAATAATCGAAACTGTCTATATTCTTTTTATTAAAATTTTGAATTATCATTCTACTTTGATATTATTAATGTTAAAAATATTAACTAACATCTTATAATATGAAATTAATATTTTACATTCATACTTGTACTATTGTACGAGCTGATCTACAGGGAAATGACGAGGAGAATTCGTTTAGAATCTTCTCCCATGCGGATTTTTTTGACGCTAGAGTACGGTTATCATACCCCTTCTCTTCAACTACGAGATAATTTTTAATAATTTCCGCCAGGACGTTCTTTTCTTCTTCCGAAAAATTCCTACACGTTTTCGACACAATCGCCGTGTTTCTGACGTCACACGAATAACCTGATTGGCTGAGCGACCCCTAAAACAGGGGAGTAATGGCGAAGAAAGTAAGAGCCAACGTTTCGCCGAGATTCGTTTAGCTGCAGTGATTCTCAAACTTTTTCGATCCACCGCCCCCTTTGTTCCATAAAGTTATACCCAACGCCCCCTAACCCATTTTCTCTTGTGTGAGAAAAGGATTGAAAACATTCTTAGGAAAACTTTTCTATGAGTCTCACACTTTGTGCCCTTACTGTACATTGTTCTCATCATCTGGAAACCATTAAACGCAATGTTTCCTTTTATCAGCCCCAATTTTGCATTTGGTCACCGTTCAATACCCTGCCTCTATCATAGATCTATTCATCGCGCCAGAAGAGGGCGTTATTGCTTACTTTGAGAAACGCTGCGGCTTTAGATGGTGTTCGGAAACAGACGATCATCGTCTTTGCAACGTATTTTAAACCGCGGTTCAGCCAACTGACGTCTATAAGCTGTTCGGCTATTAAATGTCGTTTAACGTAAACGCTGTCTCTGCAATCGGCCCATTGTATTTAAGTGACTCTGATACGACTGAACGCGTCTAAAGAAATTTATGCGTAGGGGTCAAACATAAAAACAGCATTGCGGGTACGTAACGAAAAATAGGCGCAAAACACGAACAAAAACCAAAATCAAACAATCCTTAGCGATTCATTTGTTCTTGAATCGCCTCTTTGTATCGGGAAGTACTGTACAGTACATCTGTTCGAGTCCTTCAGATAAAAGGATCGCCTCTTCTATGACTAACAGATATAGCTTCTATCTTTCCCGCATCGCTTCAATTCTAACGCGATGTCTAGTGTACAATATACAGATTATCATATTGTTTGTATTCTAAACGAGTACAGGTACGCACTTAGTTCTGCACACGTTCGAGTAAATTCAACTAAAATAAAAGAAATCATTGCATTAATTCCTATACTCTTTCTTGTTGAAGAGAATATCGATTCTTGTAATGTTCTCTACTTTACAATATTTAAAATATTTATGTTAAATTATGGTAGGTTATATCTTGGCTGACGAAGGTTACGACGTCTGGATGGGAAATCAAAGAGGTAACACTTACGCCCGAAAGCATATCAAATATTCGACCGAAGAAGACAAATTTTGGAATTTCAGGTCAGTAGAAAGACAACTTGTGAGGTCTTTGTACAGTACATGAATTTAAAACGTTTCTTTGTAGTATTGACGAACATGCCATGTATGATACACCGGATAGTATAGACTTTGTCCTAAACATAACAGGACAAAGTCAATTATATTATGTGGGATTTTCGCAAGGTAACCTGATAGTCTATGCATTTCTCTCCGAGAATCCCGAGTATAACAAAGTAAGAGTTGTTTTCACTTACTTCGACACAGTTTTACAACTCATTTAAAATTAAAATATTGAATTTACTAGATCAAAGTAGTACTTTCTCTAGCTCCAGTCGCACTGGTCGGTCATATTAAGAGTCCTATTCGTCTATTAGCTCCTTTTACCAGTGAAGTTCAAGTGAGCATTACGACTAATAAACTCCTGGCAAAAATTGTGGAATTACTCTATCATTATGTTGTTTTTATATTGTTTTAAGCACTTAGGAAAGAAATAAAATAAGCAATTGATGCTGTTGGAAAAAGGCACAATGAACATTTATTTTCTACGAAACATTTACACAACAGCAAAATGGCGAACTTCAAACATTCCGAAACTTCAACGTTCTAAATTCTATTTAAAGTGAAATAACTTCCAAAACGAGTGCTACCTGACAAAATTCTCGCAATTCGCAACATACCTTTTTAATAATAGTCAAACCGTTTGACTATTTTAATTATAAGTTAATCAAAGTAATAATATCTTTTATATAAATTAAACATCATTTTGGTTTGAAATTTTACATGTAGGAAAACATTTTTGATTCACATCAAGTTAAAAAAAAGTGATGGAATTAAGCAATTTAAATAATTTAAGTAATACGTTCTAACACCTGGAGGTTTAAGACAATCTTACTTCTAGTATAATTTGCTTCTTGTTTCAATGAGTATGTTAATTTCCTATTGGCTATTAATATGCCTTAAACCCAAACTTATCATAACGACTACAAATGAATTTAAGATGACTGTTTTTTCATATACTTTTTTATTGACTCCAATCTGTATTTAGGGCGTATAAATTCATCCCTGTTCAGTCGGATACAATATTAATAGTGTTAAATTAAAAAGTTATGCGAAAAAACAGTTACCTTAAAGTGATTTGCGGGCGTTATGATAAGTTTGCGTTTAAGACATATTAATAGTCAATAGAAATTAATCTTAGTTCTTTCAAGCATTGATTTTATTCATGAAAAAAAAAAATCGTTATTTAAAGCTTTTCCTTTTCACCGAACAGTCGTCAAGACACTTGATTTCCACACAAAGTTGATTTATCTAAATTACGTAGTAAATTGTAAAATTTATATTTATGACTAGATTATATCGGTAACACATTTTTAGACATAAAAAATATTGTAATTAAAGACAATCCGCACAAAGATGTACTAAAAGAATTATATGATTTCATATCATTAATTTTTATGATATCATCTACCAGTTCTTCTGTTGAGCGCAGTTTTTCAAACATTAAGCGAATTAATACATTCGCAAAGTCCACTCAGTCAGAGGAAAGATTGTCGTCGCTAGAATAGCTTTCGATAGAAAAAGAGCTTTTAAATACTTTCGTGGTATCAAAGAAAAGCGATTTCGAGCGGTCTTCGTCCCCGCCCATGAGTGGACTAGACCCTAAACACTGGGAGTTCGGTCGTGGGTTCGTGCCTCGCTCGGACGCGCTGGCAGCATGGAGTTTTCCCGGTTTTCTTCATGTCCGTGACGCCTGAATAGGGGCCAGTTTTCCATAAAAGTCCTCCCGGAAGACATTCTTTCCCTGCGCGCGATTAGGCCATTCTTTAAGGCCGGCTCTTCGGTCGCATAGCGATTACCCACAAATCTCTCAAACTAAAAGTGTACAGCCATAAGACTCCATATGAACTATCATTTACTGAATGAAAGAAAGAAAGAAAGGAAAAGCGATTTTTATGATAACATAATTAACGACTTTGAGGAAAAAACCGCCGAATAGAGTTAGTTCATAAAAAGTAATACAAACAAGTTTTTATAACTTTTATTTCGTGTTAATTATCTGATTTAAAATTAAAATAAATAACCTTTTATTTTTGTCATTTCTAGTATTTGTTTAAATTTTTTATAGAAACACAATTTTCCTATAATTAAATGCCACGACACGCCACTGTTCTATATCAATTGCTTGTTTTATTTCTTTGCTGCATGCTTAAAACACTATAAAAACGACATCGTGATGATAAAATTCCATAATTTTTGCCTGGGGTTGTATTAAATATACGAGTATTTCGATTGCAGATTTTAACTTAAGATTGGTTTAGTTTTTATATTCCGTTCTAGGACCCAGAGAATTTTTACCAAACGATTTCATTACGGAATTATTTGCTCAAACTGCCTGTAATGTTGATGTTGTTAGGTCGATATGCTCCAATATCTATTTCCTAATAAGCGGATATGATCTTTGCCAATTAAATGAGGTAAAGTAGGAAAGATTATTACAAAAGTTTGAAAATATCTTATGTCTAATAAACTAGATTATTTCAGTCTCGCCTGGATGTCTACTTTTCTCATTTTCCTGCAGGAACATCTACTAAAAACATAATTCATTACGGACAGGTAGGTTAAGTTGTTGAATATTTCGAGGAAATTAAAATATGAATAATTGAAATAATTTAAGCTTATTGTAGATGGTAAATTCGAAAGAACTGCAAAAATTCGATTATGGACCGTTAGGGAACCTAGAAAAATACAAACAGGTAAGGACAAAACTTTCTGTTCGATATTTAGATCTTTGCTTTGTTTTGATATTTAGATCTTTTATTTATATGAATGTGTTTACCTATTAGGTTCAGCCCCCAATGTATGATATTCCAAAAATTAAAATCCCAATCGGACTTTTTTCGGGTTTAAACGACTTTCTGGCAGATCCTGAAGACGTGGATATATTTCGAAATCGCATCTCGAATTTGATAGCCGATTATCAAGTCTGCCTGAAAGAATGGGGCCATCTAGATTTTGTGTTTGCGAAAGAAACAAAGAAATATGTCTATGACGAATTACTTCGAGAATTGAAAAGTATTTAAACTTCATCTGTATACAAAATAATGCACTTGTGAGTTTTGCTCTAATTCAATGCATGTCTAAACAATACTAAATATATACAATAAACAGTTTATAAAACTTCTTTTGTAGACAATATGTATGTATTATCTACAAAAGAAGTTTTATAAACTCTTTATTCTAAATTTTTAAAAAAGTACTAAATAATTTTTGTTCGTATAGAATATTAACATTATATAATTTGGATATAATTAAAATTTTACGGTTCCGGTTTCGGTAAAATTCCGGTTGGTTTGAGCTGCGTGTTATTTGATCACGATGACTGAGAGTTTCGTGGTTTTGAGTCTCCTGTAATCAATAAAATAAAAATATATAATAAATTTGTATATTTTAAATTAATTTTTAGGAGGGTTAACACACTTGATAACTTGTAATAAACTATACAGTCGCAACCGAATTAATAATTAATTAATTAATGTTAGAAAATAATCCACGAATTTTATCAGCTGGTTCTTTAAGAATAACACTACTAATGCATGTTGATAAACGAAAATGATCCAATTTCTTACAATGAAATAAATAATGATTCAGGGTCGCATTTTCTTGCATATAATAAGTACACGGGCCCACCAGTGGCCAAACTGTTTCGTCCCTGAACAGTGGGAGTTCGATCTCGCATCTCGCCAGGACGGACTGGCTACGTGGAGTTATCTCCACATCTGTAAACCTGAATAGGAGTCAGTTACCCTTAAAAAGACCTCCCGGAAGGCATTCTTCCTAGGCAGATCGCACAAGTGTGCGTTGCCATAACTTAACAAACACTAAGCACACACAACTATGAATTTAAATCTAAAGACAAATTTTTCCATACTAAACGAAATTTATTTAGTCGAATCTGAACAATCGTTCTTTTTACAATAAATGGCTGTTGCTGATCAATAGGTCAATATTGGTTTTGGTGCCCAGGTATTTTGAGCTAATTTCATATGAATTTGATGTCCTGAATTCAAATATGGCATTAGTTTTTGCCTAGGAGCTCTAATTTTTAAGATATAGCATTTTAGCGAATTATACGTTTCAATATCTCAAGTTAAATCCATGGATCAAGTAAAAAAATTAAACACGGAATTTTTATTATTATATTATGCAAATATTATTCTATACAAAGATAGAGGAAAATGTCATCAATAAAACTAAACAGTTAGACATTGAGGAAGATTCTTATCCGTGACATTCGTGAATGTATTTTGGAGCAATCCCTTTTTAAACTCTAGCTGTAATCTGCCATCATATGTGTATCCCATATTCCTTGGTAGCAGTCCTCAATAGTTTTAATATCCTGGTGAAATCTTTCACCTTGTTCTTCACTGGTGTCTCCTAAATTTTCAAGAAAACGATCTAAGTGACTGTGTAAATAGTGCACCTTAATACTCATATTACACCCAAGGGAATTGAAACTGTTAAGCATCTCGTTTACCAGTTCAACATAATTTTCAGCTTTGCATTTGCCTAGAAAATTTCTGACAACTGCAACAAATGTAGTCCAGGCTTTTCACTCAGCTTCATTCATCGAATTTACGAAGGCAAGATCGTTAATGAGTTGTCTTATTTGTGGGCCGTCAAATATTCCTGCTATAATTTTTTCTATACTTAACTGAGGCATAAGAATTTTAGAAAGGGTTAGGTGGGGCATAGCACAAAAAAGGTTGGGAAACACTGATCTAGACACTGCACGGCTAGAACTTACAAACTTACCTCAAATCTAGTTGAAGCATTGAACGTCAATTCGTTACCGAATGCTTACTTTATTTGGTGGATTTACCTGGAATTAACTGGACGGCAGACTAACAATGTGGAAAATATACAGGAATCAATTCTTGCATATGTGATTTAGAACTGTACAAACTGGAATTAGAGCTGCACATTTCATGTAGCACTGTACGTTAAAAAAACACAGATCTAAAAAAGTAGAGCTGATAGAGAAAAACTGATTTCATATTTGGATTCAGCGACCCAAATATAGCTAAAATCAGTTCTAAAATCCTAGGCACCAAAAAAAAAATTTTTTTTGTAGGCTTGTGTAATAAATATAAAAACAACGAAATTATCTAGTATTTTCGAGTACCATGTGTGATATTTAGCCTTGAGTATCCTGTCTCTTTCTTCACAAAGAAAAAGATTATCAAACTCACATCAGATTGTGTTTGTATAATGTTTTATAACAACTGGAGATAAGTCAATTAGGGAAAGTGAAATACCTATTCTATTAAACACTCTCTCCAGTTTAGTATACCAAAAGTTTTTTAATGATTTAATCGATGAGTTTCATCAAGGTAAAATATGTTACACATTCCAAGAAGTAAGGGTCAGAAATAATGTCTTTCAAAAAGCTTAGAGTTAGTTTAACAAAATGTTTCCTGGAAAATTCAAAACCCAATTCAAATCCGATTGCATATGGTGAGTTCGACCTCTCAAGGCCAAAAGGACGACGGAAAAACATCAACTCTATAGAGTCAATGTACTCTAAGCAAAAACACCTCCAGAATGGCAGTCCGTAAGACCAACTCGAAGTAAATAAGGAGGCTGCTAGTTTCTTACACAGAATCACATGACTATTTCTCAGTCTTCTCAAAATATCAATTACTTATTTATTTTGAAGTATGCTTTATTTACCCTTAACGTAAGAAATGTAATGTAAGAACGAACCAGTAGCAAACAATCGAATTCCCAAATAGGCAACTTCATTAACAATACTTATCTCTCTTTCATTTAAGAAAAACTTATCTGCTTTTCTCAGCCTTCCGCCTTTTCTAAAGATTATTATTTTCGACTTAAAAAGTTGATACGCAAATCCAAAGTACTGTACAAAAATAATTAAACAATCTGTCCAATTTCCTTTATAAGTAAATCGGCGTAGTGGATAAGTCTACTGTATCGTCAACAAATTGAAGTAAATGCACATCGTATTCACCCATAAAGATGGATTGTTTGCTTAAATTATCAAAGGCATGAACCATATCATTAACATAGCAGATAAACAATAAAGGAATAACCTTGTAGTAAACCCTTTTCTGACGGAAAAGCATCAGTGAACCCAGAGCTAGTGCAGATACTTGCTTTCAGTCCTAAAAATAGACATCGAATAGTATTAATAGATTAATCAGGGATTCCAACCATTCCTGATTTTGATAATGACACCTCAAATATAACACTGTCGAAGACCTTTACGTAATCTACAAAGGCGGCCAATAGACGTTGTCTTTTCTTTGAGAGTTGTCTACAAATCAAAGAGTGAAGGATTAAAATATTGCACAAAGTACTCTTCTGAGATTGGAAAGCAAATTACACTGATTAAATAACACTCCTCTTTCTCTTCCTAAGCCATATACCCAACATATTCGCCAAAATAGAAGTAAAGATTTTCCGTACTACAGGTAGCAACGATATTGGCCGAGCAACGATTAGAGGGCTCATCAATTGGATCTTTCTTATGAATAACTTTAATCTTTACTTCTAACCAAGACCTAGGAACCTTAGCAGAATCGTAAACTCGATTAAATAGTTTAACCAGGTGAGGGATTAATAATAAGCGATTAAAGACGGTAAAACATTTTCTACTCCAGGAACAGAACGTATTCGCATCTTTTGAATTGCAATGCTCACTAAAGAACATCAACTACTAAAGAAGCCACCGGCAGGGACGGAATCAAAGCATTTAAACTAAATTTATTTAACATTTTAATTTATAAATAAATAAATAATAAATATAATACAATAAAACTTGTGTAAACTGGAAGCGCACCATGATGACGTTTTTCCGTTTAGACAGGTTTTATGCTATATTTATTTATTATTTGTTAATAATTCTAAATATAGATCAAGTAGAATTTAATTAGTTTACAAATAAACTAAAATAAAAACATATATATTTTAATGTTATTGTAATACAGTAATACCCCGAACTTACGCGATAGTGGGACCGAGCAGTAACCGCGTAAGTCGGGGTATAATTTCGCATATAAATACATACAAATTATTTTTAATTGGGGTCGGAGACTAAAGAAAACAATAATTTAGAAAAAAAATGTTTAATAAAATCTTAGATAATGCATATGTATAACAAATTAGGCCTATATTATTTTACAATTTTTCACATTTACTTGATTATTACGCCATAATTTTAAAATTATTTTCATCTCAGCGATAATACTGTGACGTTTACGAATGATGCTTGAATTTAAAGATTGAGCATTTTTCACAGCTTCGAGAATTTTTTCTTTGCCTTTTATAATTGTTCTGACCGACAATTCCGGTAGATCAAACTTCTTTGCCAATTCACAAATTTTCATTTTTGTATCGAAGTCTTTAATAATGGGTACGTTCGTAAAGTCAAACGAGTTAAACGCGTTAGTAACGAATCGTTCGAAAAGTCTAACGAAATAGGAATAACGATGACGTCATTCTCGTTTAACTCGTTCGACTTTACGAACATACCCAATGTTAACTTTACATTCCAAAGATAAAGTTTTTCTTTTCTTGTTTGATGCAGAAGAATTAGTTCTACTTCGTTTGGATGACATAGTAGAGTCTCTCGAGTCTTCGTAGATATAACAAACACAGAAATACATAACAAAATAAATTGTAGCTGTGTGTGGATTCCGCGCGACACATCCGAACATGTAAGCTGAACAATAGTGTGGGGGGAGTGAGTAATCAAGGGTTGCGTGGCGCTCAAACAAAAGACGAACCGACGAGATTTGAAAATCGCGTAACTCCGGGTTCGCGTAAGTCGGGGTAGCGTAAGTCGGGGTATTACTGTATAGGCGTATATATATAATTTATAACCAGGGTGGCCAAGCTCCTTGATAGTCCGAGCCATTTTTCAAAATTTGAAATTTTTCGCGAGCCGCAATTAAATACGTATTAAAAAGGTATGCAAAAAATTCCAGATTACAAATTATATCCGTAGCAAGAGTGATACAAATTGTTTCCTCCAGAGCACAATGTCAACTGTCCATTGCAATGATTGTTTACAAATTCAAAATCGGTCTGGAGTCGGTCGATAACGGACGATTACGCCACTGTATATGTTCGTTCACGCAGTTTTCGATGAGTCATATAATTCTTAACTTGGACGGAAATGTGAGAATACGGACGAGGGTCCAGGCCCTCTAATCATCAGATCAGTTAGACCTGCTCACTTTGTCACTGGATGGCTTAATTTTTCTCAGAACCCGAGTGGTAAGATTCTGTGTGGGTTGTGCATAAGTAATGAATACCAGACTACGAAGGTTAGATAATATAAATTCAATAATTTAATTATAGAAGAACAAAATAACAAATACAAATAATAGAACAACAAAACAAAACATCTGTCTAACTTAAGACTAGGGAGGTTCTTCTTATATAGAAGTAGATAATTTGATTAGAATTAACAATAATACTAGCAAATAATAAAAATACAGATGTAGAATATGGAAAATTCAGGATTTATATCCTATCGCGAGACTAGGATCTATCTGTTCAACCGAGAGAGAGAGTTTTACAATAATCATATTACCTCGTTGTTCATGTTGAAGGTCTTTGGGTCAGGGACTATCTTCTGGTTACTGAGAGGCTGTAGAACCAGGTCCAGGGTCGGAGAGAGATCACTCTCTATGGCATGTTCAGATTCTATGGAACTGCCTCGAGTGTTTGAAACCCAGTCTTTTTATCTCCATATTTTGCAATGTCATGATTATCAAAAATGGGTTATGACATTTGAGCAGTTGGTGTGCAAAATTCTAAGATACGAGGCGTGGAGAAAGTAAGCAAAACATCCTCATTTCTGGCTAAACTGCTGAGTAATATAGCAGTTTTGCAGGATGTAAAAGTTTTATAACCTTTTTTGGTTATATTAACTTTATTCTAAATTTCATCACTTTTTTATATTTTAGAGTGAAATTAAAGTAAATTATTTAATTTAAGTTAGTTGGGGTAAAATTATATAAAGTATCTCAAGAATACCATCAGATTATCACACCAATGAAATTTGTTACAACGTTGCACTTAGTCTTTTATATTTGTTGTTAGTAATTTAATTAAAAGACATTTTGAAACACATACGGAACGATAATAATTTTTTAAAATATAATAACACAAAACTGAAAAGGGAACTCGAGTATATTTATCGAAAGCCACAGATAATCCTTCAAAGAGCCGCATGTGGCTCGCGAGCCACAGGTTGGCCACCCCTGATTATATAAGTACAGTACATATTCGAATTATAATTCAAATTTATGACTCATTTAATAAAAAATTATGTAATTTAATGCTTAATTTAAGCTTACATTAATCATTATTATATTATTTTAATTATATTTTTAATATATTAAAAGTATTATATTTTAATATACAAAAGGAAATTTATTCAATCACATTAAAAGACTTCGAGAAATTTGTCGCCTCTCTATATAAATCTATTGACATCTGGGAAACGATACCCAACAGATTAAAAGCCTTTGCTTTATGATATGACTTTATGAAACTAACTTTCTGATAAAAACTCTATTATACTAAACTTTATGCTAAAAGACAGTTCTTTGAATCTAGTGTCAGTGACGGTCAATAAAATCATCCCTTTACTAATCCTTTGGAATATAATCAAAAAAATAAATTTATATTAAATTATATTAATATTATTTATATTAAATATTAAATAGACTATATTATTTGTATTTAATATGTTCAAAACGACGTCAGGTAAAATAAAATAGACAGATGTGCACGAAATGCAGCAGTTTCGTCCTGCGTGAATATCGAATATAAACATTTTTTAAAATAATAATTGTAATAATAATAATAAGCTTCGAATATCAAAATTTAACAAAGAAACTGTTGTTACATCGCACGCCTATTTTTATCACGAGAACAAGCTCGATTTTTGTACACAGACTTAATTTTTTTATTGATTTAGTATTAATAAATAAAGTAGTATAGAACAAAATTATAAGACATTTTTAAATATGGAAGAAAGACAAAAAATATTCAAAGAACAAAGTTCAATTAGGCATAGTCGATGTGTTATAGGCAGCTCGTGTGTTACACCCAGCGGCAGCTGATCAGAAGCTCCCACCAGAAAATGATGAAACGTCCAGCGTAGCCTCGAAGTTGGTAAGAGAAGAATCGGATGAGATGGAGAAAAAGAACAACGGTTCTTGAGGAAGATCCCTGTGTCCCGTCAGCCTTACATCAACGTGAACAATATATCTATTAATATTTCTGTAACTTAGTTACTTGTTTGTAATATTGGAATACTCGTAATGTGTATGTATATATCAAAATATGGTGAGAAAATGCAATGCAAATATTCTTTATTTGCAACTTAATTGCAATGCCTCCAGATATATTTAACAATATAACAATAATAAGATTGTGCCTCAAACTGTAACGTTCGTCATTTCACAAATAAACAAATAATAATTATGGCAGAATAAAAACTGGTATTTTATATATTTAAATATCGCCTGAATTTAAAGTTTTTGTCGTTTTTCAAATGTTTTCAAAACGCAACAATAGAGTGTATTGGAATAACCGTGCAGAAAAGGTGGCATAAACAAGAAAATAATCCGATAATTGACATAATTTACAGCTACTTTTTTACATTATATTCGTATCACGTTACAGTTTATTTCAGTCACTTATTAATTTTATTTACATTAAAATCAAGAAACTTTTTCAATTATAATTAAAAATTACATACGAATTTGTAAAAATATTAACTTTAAGGACACCCCTCTTATAATTTGATAAATCTTAAAATGAAGAAAATTAAAATAAATAAAAAAAATAATTTTTTGACTCAGTAAGTTTACACGTGTTTATCAAACACGTGGTGTAAAGACAAATTAACAGGTGTGCACAGGAATGTTGCAACATCGAAATCGGTAACTGTTTAATTTAATAACAAATTAGATGTGAATACGTAGCTTAATTTTAATCGAACTATTAGGAACATTCTGATTTATATTTTTTCAATTTATTTAAGTTCTTATTTTAAAAAGTTGTTAATTAACTTCAATTTAAATTCTATTTCTATAAACGTTAATATTTCAAGTAAACCAACATTTAAAAGGAAACTTGGTCAAAATTCGTCATTTTTTCCAATCTAGATTATTTGTAAGAAAAACATTTAGTTTTTCTGTTTTTTTTTTTTTTTTTTTTTTTTTTTTTTTTTTTTTTTTTTTTTTTTTTTTTTTTTTTTTTTTTTTTTTTTTTTTTTTTTTTTTTTTTTTTTTTTTTTTTTTTTTTTTTTTTTTTTTTTTTTTTTTTTTTTTTTTTTTTTTTTTTTTTTTTTTTTTTTTTTTTTTTTTTTTTTTTTTTTTTTTTTTTTTTTTTTTTTTTTTTTTTTTTTTTTTTTTTTTTTTTTTTTTTTTTTTTTTTTTTTTTTTTTTTTTTTTTTTTTTTTTTTTTTTTTTTTTTTTTTTTTTTTTTTTTTTTTTTTTTTTTTTTTTTTTTTTTTTTTTTTTTTTTTTTTTTTTTTTTTTTTTTTTTTTTTTTTTTTTTTTTTTTTTTTTTTTTTTTTTTTTTTTTTTTTTTTTTTTTTTTTTTTTTTTTTTTTTTTTTTTTTTTTTTTTTTTTTTTTTTTTTTTTTTTTTTTTTTTTTTTTTTTTTTTTTTTTTTTTTTTTTTTTTTTTTTTTTTTTTTTTTTTTTTTTTTTTTTTTTTTTTTTTTTTTTTTTTTTTTTTTTTTTTTTTTTTTTTTTTTTTTTTTTTTTTTTTTTTTTTTTTTTTTTTTTTTTTTTTTTTTTTTTTTTTTTTTTTTTTTTTTTTTTTTTTTTTTTTTTTTTTTTTTTTTTTTTTTTTTTTTTTTTTTTTTTTTTTTTTTTTTTTTTTTTTTTTTTTTTTTTTTTTTTTTTTTTTTTTTTTTTTTTTTTTTTTTTTTTTTTTTTTTTTTTTTTTTTTTTTTTTTTTTTTTTTTTTTTTTTTTTTTTTTTTTTTTTTTTTTTTTTTTTTTTTTTTTTTTTTTTTTTTTTTTTTTTTTTTTTTTTTTTTTTTTTTTTTTTTTTTTTTTTTTTTTTTTTTTTTTTTTTTTTTTTTTTTTTTTTTTTTTTTTTTTTTTTTTTTTTTTTTTTTTTTTTTTTTTTTTTTTTTTTTTTTTTTTTTTTTTTTTTTTTTTTTTTTTTTTTTTTTTTTTTTTTTTTTTTTTTTTTTTTTTTTTTTTTTTTTTNGCCCGTCGCGAGTAGTGAGCTGGTTTTATTCTCGAGCTCTGAAAAAGCTTCGATGTCAATATAGTCTTACTTCTATAAATTAAAACTTTTAATCTCCAACAAACTTATTACTTATTACTAACAAAAAAAGAAAATTTTAAGACTGCTTTTCATTAATAAACAAAAATTTTTGTCATCTCTTTCGTTTAAAAAATATCTAAAGGGTCTGGTCAGGCGAAAGTCCTCGTACAAGCTCTTGACGTCCCTACATGTAAGTACTAAAAGCATATAACTTTCATGTGATAATTAATACTAAGCTGTCCTAGCTTTAGTTATTGAACAACAGTAGGAATTTTTTTCTCAACGTTGCATTAAACATTCGTTTAACATATTAATCTAAAATGAATATTTGGTTAGAAAATTTTCTCATAAATTAACGATTGTCTTATCTTATTGTTTTTATCAAGCATTTAAAAATAAGAATAACAATTAATTGTCTAGTTAATTAAGTAAAACACTTTTTCAAGTAGAGAAATTGTAGAGCTATAAATTCCCACTCTCGTTGGCCCGTCTGATTGTCTTTCCTTAATCTCAACAACGGAGTTAGATAGTTGAAAGACGAGGCAGACTCTTCTTTCATCTCTCGTACATAAGATAATCGAATTTAAATTTATTTAATTGTTTTTGTAATTTCATTAGTTTTGGTTTTATAAATTTGTCTGCTTTTAAATATTTTATAAAATTTTAATTGTAATCGAGTTAAGATTATTTATACTAATGGACTACCAAGTTTTACACGAACAAATAATACAGTAACTTTAATCAAATATACATTTTAGTCATAATGAAAAATAAAATAAAGATCACTTTACGTTTTATTTTGTTTTATTTTATTTGTTTTGCTAGTAACTATAAATCATGGAAATTTAACAATCGTTTATTTAAGCAAAAATTTCTATTTTTATAAACAACGTTCTCTTTGTGTTTTGCAATACTGAAATTAACTTCTTTTAATCTATTTCCACTTTTTGGAAACTTATCTCGTAGTTTTGAAATTTTTTCTTCATTTTACTAAGATTCGTTCTCTGAATTTAATATAAAAAAAAAACATTTGAAAATGTAATAAAGAAACTCTTTTTATTAACATAAATGCATTAAAAAGTAATACAAATAAATTGTCTTCAGCTTTTACTATGTTCTTGGTAAATAAAAGTGTTAGGAACTCGTGGGAAGTCCATAAAAACCGATACGAATTACGACTAAAAATATTTCTATACACTTTCATTTTTGGTACTAAAAATTCAAAAATAAATGAAAATGTTTCTTTAAAACTTTTTAAAATTTTTTATTTTCTACATTTTTATTTTATGTCTGTAGCCCTGACTTATAAAAATTCTTTTTTTGATAGTACACAATCAGTACAATCAAAAAGGGAAAACTAGTTATTTTACTTTTTGTGCCATGTATTATCAGATTTTTACAAATTTTAAGTTTTCGCTATTGTATATATACAGTATGTATATATACAAATACATACGGGTGCAAAATTTAAGGTAGATCGGAAATTGGGAAATGAATGAAAATTGAAAGACAGACGAAAGAACAGACAGAGTAATTTAATAAAAATCTTACAAAAATGTTTATTTCTTTTTCTTAATAAGTTGTACTTGATTTCTGCAATCTTCACTTAAATAGAGATAAAGTGTGTAACATATTGGATGTAGTACTTTTAATTTTTTTCATTGATATTAAATATTAATAACATATTAATTTAAGAGATAATTATAATCTATTTTATAAAATTTTGTATAGTTGTAAGCATATAAAAGAATAAATTGTAAGCAGAGTTTAAAATCTGCTACTCATTAGAGCCCCTCTCCTATTAACGCCACATCTGCGCTTGTCAAGAATTCGGAGAACTCAGAGGTCACAAAGGGGGAGGAATGGGGATAGAGCAGGAAACGTCTTCACCTTTCTCCGTGGACGTGTGGGGAACGGACGTAACATTTATCTGTGCTTGTAATTACCTTTCTTTTTAGTTCAATCATTGTATTCTTAACTTTTGGGATGTTACATAAATATTCCGAATCCTAACACAATAAAAATTACAAATTATTTCTCGTAACGTTTTTGGGAGGATCAAGTTATCCTCATCGATAAATATTTAATTAAAACTTTTAAAGTAGAAATAATAGTTTGAAATGACGAATAAATGAATCGCCCCAGTGGAAACTATTACACATTGGTTAAATGAGAATGTCTCACAGCGTGTGACGTAACAAAATAGATATAATAAATCCACAAAATAGATGAAGCTGCATTCTCACCTACACATCTGTTTGATAAATTACGCATAAATATGAAATATTCTGCTGTTTGTTTTCTCTTTTCGTGCTCGAGTTTAATAATTTGTTCCACGTCATCGTTTATCGAGTCGAGGCTGATCGAGGTTGATCAGGACGCAAACAGAAATGTGGTAAATTTAAAATTTACACGTTTTATAATCTTTTAATATATACTGTATATACATATTTGTTAAGTTTAAGTTTATTTTTATATTTGATATAGACCGAAATAATAATCAGCAGAGGCTATCCAGTGGAAGAATATACGGTCCAAACGAAGGATGGCTACCTTTTGAAACTATTTAGAATTCCATATGGCCGAAAAAGTCAAGTACAAAACACCAAAAATCGTCCAGTAGTGTTCCTGCAACACGGCGTCCTGGAATCTGCCACCGACTGGGTGATCAACTTCCCTAACCAGAGCCTTGGTAAGTCATGTTTTTTGAGGATTGATCTGTTTCAAAGACTAAAACGTTTAAATTAGAAATGTATGGCTTAAAATTTAAAAACCGTTTACATATAAATTTATTGTTAATTATAACACTATAATGGTATTTGAGGCGAAACGTTAGGAAAGCCTGTTCTATGTGGCCTACAGAATTGTGTTTTTTTTAAAATTCTGTTCGATCGATTTTGATTAAATTCTGTCATTTTCCATTAATTGAAGCGAGGTATCCAAAAATGCAACTTAAGCTTCTCGTACATTATAAAAAATTTTACAACTCAATTGGTCCAGATTACATTTCATACAAAACTTTATTGTATTATGAAAACACCTCTTATTGTATTATGAAAACTTGTATTAGAAAAACTCATTTTTCTAACACAAAAATATTAATTTTTTTTTACCAAGTTTAATTTTGTAGGGTGTATCGGACATGAGAAAAATCTGCAAGAAGGCAATAACTTTTGGTTTCACAAACAACTTTTTATTATTAGATAGAGTTATTATTCAGAAATTTATAAAAGTATAAATTACAGATCGTAAAACTAAGTTATCACATGATAAGAAAGTTGTATAAATGAGAAAAAATTTAAATATTATCAATCTGCAAATTTAACAATTCCTTTTAATGACAAATGCATTTTGTGTTTATTTTTTTGGTGATGCAAACATGTCATTCATAAAAATATTTGTTTCCTTCAAGATCAGCGCAACTTTCGTGAGCCCAACCTATACAAATCGTACACTGAATCCAGTCTTTTTGAAAGCTTTCACCACAGATGATGCAGTGAGTCTCTTGGTCTTTTCTCTTTTCTTGAACTGATTTAGGCCTATCTACTGTTGCTTTCTTTGTTTCACTTTATGTTCCCCAGCAGCTTTCTCTTAGCTGCATAGAGTCTTTCTTTTCCTTCTTTTAGTTATTCTGCCGTAGTTTACCCATATTGTCTCGTAAAACAAAAACATTTCATGAGAATATAATTCTTATCAATTTTAAACTGTTTCCGATACAACCCGAAACATCATAGAACAAACCGTCGGTTACAACATACGTATTAGTAAGCTTAAGGCGATTTCCGGCTTACAAGTTCAAGAACAATAAATGTTGTTTTCAACAATAAACAAAAACAACTTATTCTCATTTTCAGACAAGCTATGACAACCAGAAGTCATCTTCGTTCACTCAAAATATTATAAACACTACCAAATTTTCTGCCACATGTCAACAACACTACTGATTGACTAAATATGCCGGGAATCTGAACTTTCTTTATTCGCCCAACATGCTGGTATCTTCACAGGTTCTGCCATTTGCACCAAATGTTAGAAATAACGCTTGTCCAATACTAGCCGCCGTCCGGTACTACCCGACCGTCCTCTACATGACATCGTTTTCGAGATATAAAGTCGTAGCACTGTGAGGTAGTCGGATCGTGCATAAAGGGAAAACAGAAGAGAAATACCGATACGGAATGTGAGCCTGATAGATACCGCGTCAGACTCCACAGTTACAAAGAAAATCGTCTTGATTTATTTAAAACACAAAAACAAAAAGCTTACAGCAATTATATTCTTAATATCTTTGCACGTGAACACTGTAAATCGTCTGGTTCTTTTTCAAGAGAGAATCCTGAGAGAAGGATTTATTAGTTTTCTCTTTTGCTCTGGAGCGATGTTGTTCAGTCCGTTCCCGTAGAACAGGTCATTCCTTATAGAGTCCTAGATGAGGTGGAGAATTCCATTAAGTAAGATCTTGCACTATGAGCAATTCGGAGGGAGAATATATCTGTGTCCTTGAAATCATAGTTTTTATCATCTTTGGCCCTAGACAATTACTTCGAATGATTAGCTTTTCTTATCCCCACTTTCTAATTGGTCGTCACTCGTTACTAAGTGTAACGAGATCTGAACCCAGATAGCGGGATGAGATGAAACGCACATTTAATTCGTTCCCAACCGGTGTTAGTTGATATTAGGACTTTACATTGTCTAGTTTTCCTTTGTCTAATTTCTGAGAAAATGTTTTTTCAATCTTTCTCTATTAAATTTAGTATTTCCTTTTATAGACAAAAAAACTGTATTTTACAATATTAAACAATGCAGTGGTTTTTAGATTTTAATGTAGTTCCGAAGACTTTCCAGAACCCCACAGCACGAGTGCGCACAACAAAGCGATATCGCACAAATTGCGGCACTTTATCGTGTCAATTTCCATGGTCGCTAGCGAGTTTTATAGGCTTATAGAGTGAAGTTCGTTCTCGATATTTAATGAGACGAGTTTGATAAAACTTTGCTATTTTTCATTATTGTAATGAGTACCCAAAAATGTAATGAGGATCCGTTTAAATGCAAAAATAAAGGTCCATGACTTCGTTCTCGATATACATAGTAGACCTATTAAAGCAGGATTTACCCACGCAGGGTAGGTCGGTATGACCCGTTAAAGGCCGATGAAAGTTTGAGAAAGTCGCAAATATAAAAAATTATTTTAAAATTTTACACGTTTTTACTCTTAAATAAGTGAAATAAGATTTTTAATTATGGAAGAGGTTATGGCACATATATTATACAGTAAATAACATAATATTGAAGGAAATCAACGAACAAAATTTTTTAAAGGAATTACTACAAGAAAACAGTTGAAAACCATTGTATTTAAGTGACTCTGATGCGACTGAACGCGCTTAAAGAAATTTATGCCTAGGAATAAAACATAAAAACAACACAGCGGGTGCGTAACGAAAAATCGGCGCGAAACACGAACAAAAAACAAAATCAAACAATCATTAGCGATTCATTTGTTCTTGAATCGCCTCTTTGTATCGGGAAGTGCTGTATAGTACATCTGTTTGTGGTTGTCAGATACAAGGATCTCCTCTTCTATGCCTAACAGGTATAGAGATAGCAGGTATAAAGGTATAAAGATAGAAGCTATTTCTATCTTTCCCGCATCGCTTCAATTCTAGCGCGATGTCTAGTGTAACAATATACAGATTATCATATTGTTTGTATTCTAAACGGGTACAGGTTCGCACGTAGTTTTGCACACGTTCGATTAAATTCAACTAAAATAAAGTCAATGGAATATTTCATTGCATTAATTCCAATACTATTTCTTATTGAAGAGAATATTGATTCTTGTAACGTTCTCTACTTTTCAATAATTAAAATATTTTGTTAAATTATGGTAGGTTATATCTTGGCTGACGAAGGTTACGATGTATGGATGGGAAATCAGAGAGGTAACACTTACGCCCGAAAGCATATCAAATATTCGACCGAAGAAGACAAATTTTGGGATTTCAGGTCAGTAGAAAGACAACTTGCGAAGTTTTACACACGAATTTAAAACGTTTCATTGTAGTATTGACGAACATGCCAAGTATGATACACCGGATAGTATTGACTTTGTCCTGAACAAAACAGGTCAAAGTCAATTATATTATGTGGGATTTTCGCAAGGTAACCTGATACTCTATGCATTTCTCTCCGAGAATCCCGAGTACAACAAGGTAAGAAATGTGTCCACTTACGTCCACACAGCTTTTACAACTTACTTGATATTAAAATATTGAATTTTCCAGATCAAAGCAGTACTTTCTCTAGCTCCAACGGCATGGTTCGGTCATATTAAGACCCCTATTCGTCTATTAGCTCCTTTTACTAGTGAAGCTCAAGTGAGCATTATGACTAATAATGTTCCTGGAAAAATTGCGGAATCACTTTCTCATTATGTTGTTTTTATATTGCTTTAACCACTTAGCAAAGAAATAAACTAAGCAATTTATGCTGTTGGAAAAATTCACAATGAACATTTATTTCAACGAAACATTTACACAACAGCAAAATGCGAACTTCAAACACTCCAAAACTCCAGCTTTCTAAATTCTATTTAAAATCAAACAACTTCCAAATCGAATCTACCTGGCAAAATTGTTATAATTCGCAATAGATGCAAAATATCTTTTTATTAATAGTCAAATCTTTTGACTACTTTAATTATGACTTAAACAATCGAAATAACAATACCTTGTATATAAATTAAACAATAAATGAAATGAACCTCAGCAGAATAATTCAAAATCATTCTGTAAATACCTTTTTGCTTCTGGGATTCCTTTTATTTAGCAAACGTTTTTAACCTAGTCTAATAGGCTATTTTCAAGCTATAAATTTTTGAAACATTTTAACCGTTAAATATTGTTTAAAAACAGAATATAATAAAAGAATAACAATTTTTAAATATTTGAATATGAAATGAACCTCAGCAGAATAATTGAAAATCATTCTGTAAACACCTTTTTGCATCTGGGATTCCGTTTATTTAGCAAACGTTTTTATCCTAGTCTAATAGGCTATCCTCAGGCTATAATTTTTTGAAACATCTTAACCGTTAAATATTGTTTAAAAATAGAATATAATAAAAGAATAACAATTTTTAAATATTTGAATATAAAGCTAAAGTAACTAAAAATTAATATAAATAATAGAATAGTAGTAAAATGTAAAATAAATAATATATTGAATAAAAGTATACAAAAATATATAGTAGAAATAAGGTAATTATGGTCTTCCAACAAACTTATTAATTTACAATATATTTCCATGCCGTTGGTAAACTATCTGCATCACTTGCATTATCTTTCAACCTCCGTTTGAATATTTCAATTTTTTAACGTTTTATGCGCATGTAAACCTAAAACAAAAAACAGCAAATCTAGTGGAATCATGAGATTCACTTTTAACAGAGGTATAACTAACATCATGAAAGAAATCGCAGAATGTAAAGGGTCCAATATGTTAATAAAAAGTGCTTCAACTATGTATATATTTTTAAGAAACGATAAGGATAGATTAGAAAAAGAAAAAATGGCAGGTGTGTACAGAATACCGCATGATACCATGCAGTTGAGAATAGACAATGTTTACATCGATGTCACCACAAGAAACTTGAAAGTTAAACTCAAAAGAACATCAACATAACGTAAGAAAAACATGCAGTAACCCGGTACTCTCCACGATGACGCAGAGTGAAAGCTCGGTGATAAAATAAGAAGTAACAAATATCATTAAGATTGTATGTGTATATTCCCCTACATCAGCACAGAACGCTGAAAAACTTAAAATACACGCACTCAGTTTGAAAGATAATGCAAGAGATGTGGCATGAAAATATATTTACCAACGGCATGGAAATATATTGTAAAAAATAAGTTTGTCGGAAGACCATAATTATTCCATTTTTACTATATATTTTTGTATACTTTTGTATTATTTATTTTACATTAAACTGTTATTTTATTATTTATATTAATTTTCAATTATTTTTGCATTAGGCCTATATTCAAAACTTGTTATTTTTATTTTTTTTAATAAAATTCCAGTTTTAAACAATATTTAACGGTTAAGATGTTCCAAGAAATTATGGCCTGAAGATATTAGACCTGGATATGGCCTACATTAGATATGGCCTGAAGATATTGAAGATATGGCCTATTAGACTAGGTTAAAAACGTTTGCTAAATAAAAGCGAATCCCAGCAGCCAAAAAGCTGTTTATGGAATGATTATAAATTAAACACGTGATTTTTTGTTTTTATATTTTACATGTAGGAAAACATTCTTGAATCACATAAAATTAAAGTAAGGTTATGTACGGGATTAAACAATTTAAAAAATTTAATCAATACATTCTTACACCGCAAGGTTTAGACAATTTTACTTCTAGTATAATTTGCTTCTTGTTTCAAAGACTATATTAATTTTCTATTGGCTATTAATATGTTTTAAACCCAAACTTATCATAACGACTACAAATGAATTTAATGTGATGGTTTATTCATGTAATTTATTTATTGAATTTAATTTGTATTTAGGATGTATAAAGTCATTTCTGTTCAGTTGGGTACATTATATAGTATTAAATTAAAAAGTTAAGCGAAAATACAGTCACTTCAAAGTCATTTATGGTCGTTATAATAAGCTTGAATTTAAGGCATATTAATAACCAATAGAAAATTAATGTTAGTTTTTTTTTTACAGTCATTGACTTCACTCATGAAAATAAAATTCTTTATCGAAAGCTTTCCATTTTCACCGAACAGTAGTCAAGACACTCGATTTCCATATAGAACTTTATTCCGGACCAGTTTCTTAAATTTTCATCACGTTTTCTAACAGATTCACAAGTGTACTGTTTGCTGGACAATGTATTGTGTCGGTACAGTGTTGGCGAGAAAATTTTAATAGTTGCAACCACATAAAAAGATACTTTGTCATCTTGGAGTATGACATCATCGCCATCGAACATGTTTTCAATGGATGGAATAAAAAAGTTCATCAAAACGTCAACGTATGCCTGGGCATTACATTGCCGTTTTGATATAGCGATGGTCAGGTTAGCTCGCCCTGTCCTTTAGCTGATACGCAAATGAACATAAGTAAAATAGGAAATTTGTCGATTTCTTTGGCAGTCACCTTATAAGCTTCGTTAGAACGGCGTGAGACTAAACTTTCAGCATCACCTCGATACCGATGCAAATTCGTCAGTTATCACTAAATATCTCTTTCATTCAGTACTACAGTTCACGATTATTTTTCTTTAGCCATTGTAACCTTGTTTTCGCATGTTTTGTGTATGAAGTGCTGTCGTTTTGCTTTTGTTTATGAATGTACCATTTCTTTGAAATTAATTTTTACTTTTCTCTCATAAGCTCTAAACACTTATTTCTTTTCACTTGTTATTCATCCGTTTTGTTGTACATTTCTTATTTTTAAGAGACATTGCTGTTAGTTTTATATCCTGACACGTTGATATTTTTCGTAGTTGACCAGTTTCCTTTTCTAAGATTCTCAATTTCTTTATACTTGCAGACCACTTTTGATACAGTTGACTGTGAACAGTTTGCTTCTTTTGCAATAGTCGTTGTTAAATTTCCTTCCTTAAAGAACTGTACAATTCTTTCTATTATTTCGATGGATAATTCCGTTGTCGGTGCTATGATTTTGTTACAATACCAGAAAAGTAGGGTATTTGAGTGGTTTACATGCATTTACTTTATATTCGGACTTACATATTGAACAAAATAGGAAGCAACATTTTAAATACGATAAATATGTAACTTTTCTCTTTTATAATTTCAAAATTTTTCCTGTATGCGATGTTATACAATTGTATATAAATTAAATATATAACATAGAAAAACGCATGGCCATTAATACAAAGTTATTCTGTATCAATTGCTTGTTTTATTTCTTTGCTGCATGCTTAAAACACTATAAAGAGGATATGGTGATGAAGAAATTCCGTAATTTTTGCCAGAAGTTGAATAAAATTAAAGATTTTAACTTAAGATTGGTTTAGTTTTTATTTTCCGTTCTGGGACACAAGGAATTTTTACCAAACGATTTTATTACGGAATTATTTGCTCAAACTGCCTGTAATGTTGATGTTGTAAGATCGATATGCTCCAATATCTATTTCCTAATAAGCGGATATGACTTTTCTCAATTAAATGAGGTAAGGTAAGATAGATTGTAGCGAATGTTTGAAATTATCTTATGTCTAATAAATTAGATTATTTCAGTCTCGCCTGGATGTCTACTTTTCTCATTTTCCTGCGGGAACATCTACTAAAAACATAATTCATTACGGACAGGTAGGTTAAGTTGTTGAATATTTCGAGGAAATTAAAATATGAACAATTGAATAATTTAAGCTTATCGTAGCTGATAAATTCGGAAAAATTTCGAATGTTCGATTATGGGCTATTTGGAAATTTAAGGAAATACAAACAAGTAAGGAGAAAGGTTTATGTTCGATATTTAGATCTTTACTTTCGTTTATATGAATGTGTTTACCTATTAGTTTCAGCCCCCAAACTATGACTGTAACAAAATTAAAACACCGATCGCAATTTTTTGGAGTTTGAACGACCTTGTGGCAGATCCTAAAGATGTGGATATACTTCGAAATTGCCTCCCGAATTTGATAGCCGATTATCAAGTACCTCTAAAAGAATGGGGCCATCTAGATTTCGTGTTTGCGAAAGAAACAAAAAAATATGTTTATGACGAATTACTGCGAATATTGAAAAGTATTTAGAAATTTCTTCTGTATATAAATAATGCACTTGTCAGTTTTGCTCTAATTCAATGCATGTTTAACCAGTACTAAATATTTTGTGTTGGTATAAAATATTAACATTATATAATTTGGATATAAGTAAAATTTTACGGTTCCGGTTTCGGTAAAATTCCGGTAACTTTTACCTGCGTGTTATAGATCACAATGACTGAGTGTTTAGTGTATTGGACTTTCCCGTAATTAATAAAATAAAAATATATAATAAATTAGTATGTTTTATTGTTACAGTAGAACCTCCATTATCCGGACCTCCATTATCCGGATTTTCGATTATCCGGATTGTTCAAAATAAACAAAAATTTTACGAATTTGCTGATTTGCACTTGGCGAATTACGACACTGTTTATGTTCATGATGGAATGCATAACTTTTTTTGTTTCAACAACGTCTCACCCAGCACAGTGGTCGTAAACTCTTAAATATATTTTACGTAGTAATAAAAATATAACTTGACATACGTATTTATAAATAATTTATATTCAAATTACATCATTTCTATGACCAAGGGCGGCGTAAGGCATGGACGACGTGGGCCACCGCCTATGCCTCGCGGTCCGAAGGGCCTCGCGCCTCGAAGGTTTATGCATTACTTAAAAGCCGCGAACGCGACGAAAAAATTTTACTCGTCATAAAACGATAAATAGTTTGTCAAATTTTTATTCATAAAAATGCAGTTTCAACTGCTTTTTATTTTATAAAATCCGTCTTCTTGCGCCACCAGAGGGCCTTTTAAACAATAGGTAGTCTGTTAGCGTTGGTCAGTAGTAGTCCAAATTCAATACGAACGTTTGTTTCTTGAAAATTTGATCACGATTTAAATACAGTATTTACTTTTAATATTACCAATATGTCATCGAAAAGAAAACGTGTTGTATTAGCATTAAAAGACAAATTAAAGTATCTATTTCGATTATCCGGATTTTTCCTTATCCGGACTACCTTCATCCCCAATTAGTCCGGATAATCGAGGTTCTACTGTATTCATAACTGTTACGATATCATTTAGTTTTGATAGGAAAGTCCGAATAATTGCGAAGCAGGCTATATTAATATTAACTTCGGATTATCTGTTAATGTCGTGCTGTAAGCGTGGCATTTTGACATTTTGAAAAAACAATTGGTTGGCAATTAACTTAAAATCGACTAAAATTTAGTCTTCCCGGTAATCACCATCAATATCAATTACACATCACTACGTTTCATGCATACTTTCAATCTCGTTTAGAATGACTGAGGTTTATCTTTAAAGAAATTGTTGTCATTTAACCGTACTGTATTTTGTCAATATGGCTCTGCAAGGTGTAAAATTATCATAATTATATTTTTAATATTTTAGGAGTATTATATTTTAATAGATTAAAAATATAATTATCCACTCACATCAAACGACTCCTAGAAATTTATCTCCGCTCCACATAAATCTATTGACATCTGGGAATCGATGCAGAGCAGATTGGTATCCTCTGCTGTATGTTATGATTTTATAAATCTAATTTTATAATAAAAACTGTATTATACTAAACTTTATGCTAAAAGACAATTCCTTTGAATCTATTGTGCCTGTAGATTTGCCATGTGACAATGTTATGTGCCGGCAATAACATCATTTACAGGTGTTCGCTACAACGAACTTTCACTTTATTTCTATTCATATTTCGGCAGAATAACGGCATTTTACCGCATTTAATTTCGATTATTATCGCTTAATTTATAGTTTAAAAATTAAGAAAAATTCATGTATGGTCGGTAAAATCGTTTCTTTACTAATCCTTTGGAATATAATTTTAAAAAAATTCATTTAATTATATGTTTATATTAAATATATTCAAAACGACGTCAGGTAAAATAAAATTGACGGATATGCACGAAATGCAGTAGTTTCGTCCTGCGTAAATATCGAATATAAACATTTTTAAATTAAATAGTAATTATAATAATAATAAGCTTCGATTATCAAAATTTAACGAAGAAACTGTTGTTACATAGCACGCCTATTTTTATAACGTGAACAAGCTCGAATTTTGTACACAAACTTAATTTTTATTGATTTACTACTAATATGTAAAATAGTATAGAACAAAATTATAAGACATTTTTAAATATGGAAAAGAGACAAAAAATTTTCAAAGACCAAAGTTCACTTAGGCATAGTCGATGTGTTATAGGCATTCCGTGTGTTACACCCGGCGGCAGCTGATCAGAAGCTGCCACCAGAGAAAGATGAAACGTCCAGCGTAGCGTCGAAGTTGGTAAGAGAAGAATCGGATGTTTTTGAAGAAAAAGAACAACGGGTATTAGAGAAGATCCCTGTGTTTCCGTCAGCCTTACATCGTCGTGAACAATATTTACATTTTTGTAATTTAGTTACTTGTTTAGTAATATTGGCATACTCGTAATATATATGTATCTATCAAAAAAGATGAGAATTGATACGCAATATTTTTTATTTGCAGGTTAAGAACAATTTTTCGAGATATAGGCTATTTAACAATCTTCTATCTTCTATACTGTATAAATATATATGTAAATGTTCGTTTGTTCAAAATCTAAAATCTCCAAAAGTTCTGAACCGATTGCTTTGAAATTTTGACACAACGTTGCATTTGAATATTGTACGCGTGTTTTTTATATTATATGAATGTCAAAATTACCCCGCGGGGGAAAGAGACAAAATTAAGGCTTACTGTAAAGAACTCGGCTTCTATCATACTATTTTAGAAATGGCTTTTGCGTTTTTGATTGCATTTTAATAGGGTACGTCAAGAGAATGTACACCAAGAAAAATTTTTCGAAATTCCCTCCCATGGGGAATGTTATACGTTTATAATAGATACATTTTGTGCCACAGCAACGCGTGGCCGAGTTCAGCTAGTATAACAATAATAAGATTGTGCTAGAGAAGTTATTTTATTCGACTTTACGTCTGTCCGCCACAAATATTGAAGTCGTAATATCACTAGAAAAGCGTTTAAAGCACATAAAATCATATTAAAATATATACATTTACAAGTATGTACTATATTTACAGTACACGCATTCGTAAATGTAGATTACTTTTTTCTGTACTATATTAAAAACTAAAATTTATTTGTTTGTAAGCTTAAAATAGATCCTTATTAACCATATATTATTAAAAATGCATTAATAAATAAAATACAGAACCGGGAATGGTAATTTATGGTTTAGCCAAGTGACAAGTAGATTCGGAGACAAGTAAATTCGACTTACGTCGCCTCTCCTGGAAGCAATTACCGACGTAAGGCGAAGTATATCTGTAGTTAAAAATTGCATACAAATTTGTTAAAAGTATTAATTTTGCGGACACCCCTCTTATAATTTATAATTCTTAAAATGAAGAAAATTAAAATAAATCAATAAAGATAATTTTCTGACTCAGTAAGTTTACACGACTTTATCAAACACGTGGCTTAAAGAGAAATTAACAGATGTGCACAGAAAACAAGTGTTGTAATATCAAAATTGGTATCTGTTTACTAACAAATTAGATGAAAATACGTAGCTTAATAATAGCTTAATCAAATTATCAGGAATATTCTGATTTATGTTTTTTGAATTTAATTAAATTCTCATTTTGAAACGTTGTTAATTTCAATTTAAACTCTAATTCTATAAACGTTAATATTTCAAGAAAACCAACGTTTAAAAGAAAAGTATGCACTAACATATTCCTGGGCGGTTTTATACAATTATTACATATTTGATTTTTGATCAGATTTTAATATTTTCTGCCTGGAAACTACGAATAATGTAATCTTTGATCACGTTTTAACGTTTTTTTTTCGGTAGAAATATCGGATAAGATGAACTGGAAGACCGTAATACGAGAATTTTATTTTTTACTTACAAAATAAATTAAACTACAAATTTACTTAAATTTCAAATATTACTCTAAAAGAATTAACTACGGAGCTTTAATTAACCGCTTGCCCAACTCTTTGCTTACTTAATATGCTTCATTTATTGTTTCTAATATAGACTACTCATAAACATTTTTATAACAAATGTGTAACTTTATCTGTCTGATTCTGAATGAGGATTTCGTAAGGTAAGCTAAGTGTTTCGAATTATATCTACAAACTCAAATTAATTGGGAAAAAACACAAAATTTTTATTCACATGACATTCAAAAGTTTAGATTTTCTTCGTCAAAGACAAACATAAAACAATCTTCGCATTTGAGTACAAAATACTCCAATCGGTTTTTGTTTTCCAACAGGTCGAATGTCACGGCTTATTAAAAGTCCGATAGAAAAACGTTCCAATTTCACAGTGACATCGTTTCCTTCACTCGTTAGTCCAGAGAGGGCGATGTTTTAAATTTAGATTATTTGAAACAAAAAGTTTGTGGTGATTTATACCTTGTAAGGAAAAACCCATCCCCTTAGCTTTACTGAACACTCTTCCACTCGCTTCGATCCCTCGTAGGCTCCTCACTTCGCTCACTTGTTCCAAGCTTTCGTGAGGACTTAGCTATTTCAAGTGCCGCCATTTATATTTGTTTTTATGTGACGGAAAAAAGCGTCACGACGATTTTAAGTTAAATATTCGCCTCGCTTTTTTTTGGATTTGGATTCGCGATTTGGAAATTATGCGCAAAGATGTGCATGAAACATTTAGTACTTCTATTATAGTTTCTGTGTTTTTACTACTGCGTAACGTTATGAATTGTGTTTGGATGAAGGGTTGCAGAATTAAGTAAAGTTACGCAGAAATAACATTTCGTAATTAGATATACTATACATACACATTGGATATAAATGTAAAATGGATCAAATCCGATAAACAAGCAGGATTCAAGCTTTATTATGTGTATATTAAGTATACCTTACGTATTGTTATTTTTGGCTTACTGGCTTCCAAAGGTCAGGTACAGTACTTGTTAATGTAGCGTAAATTTTTTTTATCATATAGCAAATACACAGGTAATCTATAGAAATAATATAAGAAATTTGTTGTTGAACAAGTGATGTCGGCTTCGATCATCTACGAGTATGTGGGATCTAAAGCAATAATTATATTTCTGAAAAAATATTTCATAGGATAGCATATGGTCAAGTCCCACGAAAGAGGTGAGCTGGGGTTTTTCTCCAGAAAACTTAAACGCCATCCGTATGGTCCTCCTACTATAAATTAATAAACAAAAATTTCTCCTGTTTCGCTCGTTCAAAAAATAAAAGGGTTTGGCTGAGGCAAAAGGAGCACGCTCTACTCCAGGGCACATACGTCCGTGCATATAGATACTAAAAACATGTAAATAGTTATAATTTTCATGTGATAGTTAATACTAAACTTTCTTCGTTTTAGTTTCTGTTCAACAGTAGGAATTTTTTTTCAACTGTACATTAAACGTTCGACTAACAAATTAATCTAAAATAAGTACTGTATTTGGTTAGAAAATTTTCTCATAAATTAACGATTGTTTTATCTCATCATTTTTCTCTCGCATTTAAAGATAAGAATAACAATAAATTATCTAATTAGTTAAGTAAGAAACTTATTTACATAACTGAGGTTAATTTAAAATTATAACAACTATAATTATTCCTGTTTCATTTGTTAATTTCAAGCTTTCTTCTGCTGCCATCTGTTGTCTCGTCCCTTAACCTTATCGATGCACTTTTATCAATTTTGATTATTGCTCTTTACCATTTGATTTTTTTGTTTCGTTACAAAAAATTAATTAAAGATTTCTTCTTCGTCGTCTAAAGCTTTCTCGATCCGTAATTTGTTATTAATATAGGAGCGAAGGGATAGGGGTAATATAATCTGTTAGGTTCACAAATAAATTTCACATTTATTAGTTACAAATTTTCATGTTTTTAAGCCTTTGACACTGTGCTAAATTTGAATTTGAACAGATAAAAGAAGGAATCAGATATTGAGTTTTTAACGCAGGTTCACTATGTGATCGATGACATTTGTTAGATGTGATAGAGTTCGAAAGAGGGGAGAAAGATGAAGGAGTGGAAGATGGTGTCCGAGAAAATATACCTGGATTTAATTTAACTTCGTCAATGAACAATAAAACACAAAGTAATAAATATTAATCAGTTAACAAAACAATGACTTAACACACAAAACGTTTCATATCTCAAAGTAGTTCAGATCATAGAATCGTAGAACAGCTCGTCACAAAATATAGTCAGCACAGACGATAGTAAATGGAGTCCTCGTTTATGTGTAGTTTTTAAATTCAATTTTGTATTTTTAATATTTAAATTTTTATGTTTTAATTAATTAATTAAAAGATTTTTGAAAGTTTGGCAATCACGTTGTCTTAAAGGAATGTGGAATATATTTCGAAACATGACAGAGAATGAAATGATGATCGTGTCGATAGACTTTTTCTTTAATTTTAATTATTTGACACGAAATTATTTTATAAAATTGAAAAATATTTTAAATATTTAACTAATTAATTCGTTTTTATACTTTAATTATATTTACATTAAAAATTATTCGCTTCATATTAATTTTAATCAAGAATAAATATTAGAAAACTCCCACTTTGATAAGATATTTAAATTATAACTTATTTTTTTAAACATGGCCTACTTCATAATAGTTCATAACGTCATTTAAATATATTACTGTGACCAATTGAGAATAGAAATATTAAATGCATTACTTTATAAATGTAGGCCTACAGTATTACTTTTTCTGATTATACTTTTGATTTTCTGGTATAGTTAAGTATTTAATTTAAATAATAGTATGAAAATATCTAGAATTTAAACTATTTTATATAAAAATTAATTATGAAAACTTAAAATTAATTTTAAATTTTAATCAATATTTTAATTAAGATCTAAGCTTTTTTTGGTGAAGTAAAAAATAAATAGCTGGGTTATTAACCGGTTAATAATAATTAGAAAGTATTGTATTTATAGATATTTTCAAGGCTCTAGGCCTATTCTCCTTGTCTCCGATTTGGAACACATGAAGAATTTTATGGTTGTAAATCATATGAATGCACCTGGCAAAGAGGTATCATTCTATCACTTAAATTAATGGAATAATAAAAAAGTAGTTGATTTTAATAAATTGGGGATTGTTTAGTGGTTTATTGAAAATGCTGGTGTTTTATTGGAGGGAATCAGAAAATTATCGATCTCAGTTGTCAGAGGACAATATTGAAAGAATTTCGCAATATAATATCTTCAACTTTCACTAGCACAAAATTGAAAGGAGTAATTGTATAAATAATGGACAATTTCTGTTATCTATTTTTGTTCTATTATTGTCTACGTAGGACTTGGCACATTATTTAGACATACTGGTGCTAAGGTGTAACACCAGTGTAATAATGCCCTATTGAATTGCCTCTATGTCTTTATTTTATGCCACTTATTACGACTTATTACACTGGTGTTACACCAATGTAATAAGTGGTATAAAATAAAAACATACAGGCAATTAAATTAATAATTTCTATTATCATTAATTTTACTTGGAAATTTGAATGATTATTATACTGTAATTATTGTTCAATTAAGATGATGACAATATTGGAGAAATCTGTTACGCTCCTCTTAGGCAAAATAGAGAGGAAAGTTGAAAATAAAGAGTTTATTCCAATAAAAGCGTTATTTAGCGAATTTGCTTTTCATAATACCATGTCGAATATTTTTGTAATAGAAAACGACGGATCGGAAGTGTACAAAAAGTTTCACAAAGACATTAAACAATTATCAAATATACTTTTCAAAGATACAATTATGTCTCTTTCTTGTAAAACTTAAACGCCATCCGTATGGTCCTCCTACTATAAATTAATAAACAAAAATTTCTCCTGTTTCGCTCGTTCAAAAAATAAAAGGGTTTGGCTGAGGCAAAAGGAGCACGCTCTACTCCAGGGCACATACGTCCGTGCATATAGATACTAAAAACATGTAAATAGTTATAATTTTCATGTGATAGTTAATACTAAACTTTCTTCGTTTTAGTTTCTGTTCAACAGTAGGAATTTTTTTTCAACTGTACATTAAACGTTCGACTAACAAATTAATCTAAAATAAGTACTGTATTTGGTTAGAAAATTTTCTCATAAATTAACGATTGTTTTATCTCATCATTTTTCTCTCGCATTTAAAGATAAGAATAACAATAAATTATCTAATTAGTTAAGTAAGAAACTTATTTACATAACTGAGGTTAATTTAAAATTATAACAACTATAATTATTCCTGTTTCATTTGTTAATTTCAAGCTTTCTTCTGCTGCCATCTGTTGTCTCGTCCCTTAACCTTATCGATGCACTTTTATCAATTTTGATTATTGCTCTTTACCATTTGATTTTTTTGTTTCGTTACAAAAAATTAATTAAAGATTTCTTCTTCGTCGTCTAAAGCTTTCTCGATCCGTAATTTGTTATTAATATAGGAGCGAAGGGATAGGGGTAATATAATCTGTTAGGTTCACAAATAAATTTCACATTTATTAGTTACAAATTTTCATGTTTTTAAGCCTTTGACACTGTGCTAAATTTGAATTTGAACAGATAAAAGAAGGAATCAGATATTGAGTTTTTAACGCAGGTTCACTATGTGATCGATGACATTTGTTAGATGTGATAGAGTTCGAAAGAGGGGAGAAAGATGAAGGAGTGGAAGATGGTGTCCGAGAAAATATACCTGGATTTAATTTAACTTCGTCAATGAACAATAAAACACAAAGTAATAAATATTAATCAGTTAACAAAACAATGACTTAACACACAAAACGTTTCATATCTCAAAGTAGTTCAGATCATAGAATCGTAGAACAGCTCGTCACAAAATATAGTCAGCACAGACGATAGTAAATGGAGTCCTCGTTTATGTGTAGTTTTTAAATTCAATTTTGTATTTTTAATATTTAAATTTTTATGTTTTAATTAATTAATTAAAAGATTTTTGAAAGTTTGGCAATCACGTTGTCTTAAAGGAATGTGGAATATATTTCGAAACATGACAGAGAATGAAATGATGATCGTGTCGATAGACTTTTTCTTTAATTTTAATTATTTGACACGAAATTATTTTATAAAATTGAAAAATATTTTAAATATTTAACTAATTAATTCGTTTTTATACTTTAATTATATTTACATTAAAAATTATTCGCTTCATATTAATTTTAATCAAGAANTTTAATGGTTTCCAGATGATGAGAACAATGTACAGTAAGGGCACAAAGTGTGAGATTCATAGAAAAGTTTTCCTAAGAATATTTCCAATCCTTTTCTCACACAAGAGAAAATGGATTAGGGGGCGTTGGGTATAACTTTATGGAACAAAGGGGGCGGTGGATCGAAAAAGTTTGAGAATCACTGGTGTAAACCATTGCTAAAAAATTTAAATTTCAAATGCAATTCATAAAATATTAATATATATTTCTTGTTTCTTCGAAAAATTATTGTTAAACGATAATAACAAGAAGCTCTGTCAGTTGGTCAAATAATTTTTGTAAACGAAGAAAGTATTTTTCTGTCACCGTTAGAAATGAAGCATAATTAAGGTTTATGCATATAATTATTAATTTTTATACGTAAAATAGCAATTGAAGAACTTTCCTAAAATTGAAAAAATTACTGGGCGATGATAATAATTCCTAGATTCTAATGATGATAAAGAACTAAAGCAGCCACTTTTCGCAATAATCGGCTGTGGAAAAAATTTTTTCACCATCATGTAGAAATAATTTTGTAATTACATAAGATTTTTACACATTATTTCAAATAGGGCAATTGGTTTTCGAAAGTTTTCGTTTTATTTAATTTATTCTTTTATAGAAGTAATTACTTANGAAGAAAGTATTTTTCTGTCACCGTTAGAAATGAAGCATAATTAAGGTTTATGCATATAATTATTAATTTTTATACGTAAAATAGCAATTGAAGAACTTTCCTAAAATTGAAAAAATTACTGGGCGATGATAATAATTCCTAGATTCTAATGATGATAAAGAACTAAAGCAGCCACTTTTCGCAATAATCGGCTGTGGAAAAAATTTTTTCACCATCATGTAGAAATAATTTTGTAATTACATAAGATTTTTACACATTATTTCAAATAGGGCAATTGGTTTTCGAAAGTTTTCGTTTTATTTAATTTATTCTTTTATAGAAGTAATTACTTAGAAATGAAAATAGAGTTATGAAGAAAAATTGTAAGATATTGATTAACAAAATCATTTATACGAAAATGATTCAGGAATTACTAGAATACAATAAGATCATCTTGCTGTTTATTAACGTGTCTTTTCTTTCCTATGATCAAAAATCCAGCTACTATTGTTTTCTACAGTAGTCATCCATTTCAGTTCTTCAAGTTATTTTTTTATCAAAAAGATTTTATAATAAATTAATAAATATATTTTTCTACTTATATTACTATAGGCTATAATCATTAAATTCAAATTTAAATATTTACTTATATTATCTCATAATAGGATACAGTATTTATAAAATTAGAAATTCTCGACAATACCCTAGGTTTGTTATATTGTTAAAATTATAAAATAACTTCTAAATTTTTTGTATTTAATTACAGTATGTTTCCCGGAATTTTCAACAATTTTTACGTTAATCAGAGAAGCGAAAGACAAAATTTCATAATATTTGGGGAGACCTTCGTGCTTAGGAGCTTATAAAAATTTATTAAATGTTCTTCGTCTCAGAAAATCAAATTCTCAGGTTTATATCATATTAAATTACAAATAATTTAATCGCTCAAATTTTTAAATGTTTTAATTTCACTTTTACAGATTATATTATTTTTTAAACGTTAAAATTAATAATGAACTTTTTATTCAATGTTCTTGTGATAAATCTTTACGTGTTTAATTAATCTGACTTCATCTTGAAATCTCAATAATCTGACTTTTGTAAATATCAATGTGTTGATTCACAATAAATAAAAAGAACAGAAAAAAACAATCTATTTTCTATATTGTTGAACTCCACTCATGTTAATCACACCCATGAGTGGAGTTCAACAATACAGCATATTGATGTGAAGTTTTATGTTGGTTTATTCGTCTGTGTGTTCGCATAATGTTCTTTTCCCTTCTAAATGCCGAACTAAAAAGTGTTTACTGTTGAAAGAATGTTGATATTTCTTACAATCACTAGATATATACAGTGTGGCCGTTTTATATACGTTCATCATATTTCTTTCTATCTAGATTTTATAATCTATAGTTTCTATTATAATTTTTATATTACCTGAAAATTGTTTCATTTTTTAAATGAAAAACAAATTTGTATTTTTTTAATATTTTTAATTTAAAAGATTTAAATTTAAAGAATGGATTATTTTTAAATGTTTCAAGTGAAAATTATTATCTTGCTGATGGCTGATGTATTGGCAGGAAAATGCTTAATTTTCCTGTCAATTTCACAGCCTGTTTCGGCATCACACTTAATATTTCGGAATGCACTAAAAGAAAATAGTACGTATTTCTCATGTTCTGCAACTTTGTAGCTGACAATATCGTATCTGTATCACTGACAATTTGTAGCTCCTTACGATTTAACCTCCTGTGACCATACTGTATATATCTAGCGACAATAGTATATCTTAAATCTGAACAGTTTCTTGCGACAGATTCAATAACATTAGGCTAAAATTAATACTGTATTTTCAAAGTAGAATAAAGTCTCATAAGATAGGAAAGAAAAGAACAATTTAGTTAAAACTTTTCTTTGCCTTTAATTCAAAGCACTTAGATTTAAAGACACGTCATATCTTTAATTATGCTTTATGAATTATGAAGATATTATGCTTTGATGCATAATACCTTCATTCATTCGACGAGTGAATGGCATTACAAAATCAAAGTTTTGAATAAACGATGTTCAAGTTTTTACTACGTAATTAATTCAGTGTAAATTCATTTAGGAAATAGTCTATCGCAGAGAGTATTACATTGTCGTTTAATTTTGAGAACTTTGATGATGGTATTTGAGAGATGAATACTGCACCTTAAACTGTGGGAGACATTCAGGTTTTGAACGATTGTAACAAAATACATTCATCAACTCGTATCTTAAACTGTTTATTTTGCTTAGTTATTTTATTAATAAATAAGACAAATGTATTTTTATTTCTTCATCAAATACTATTCAACATATTTTTGAGTCGTATTATTGTGACATATTATAACTTAAATAGGTTTCATATACATAATTCTTTTTACTTAAATTCCATTTTAAAAATTTTAGATTCAACAGGATGATTTTGTACAGTTGTTTATGGGGATGACGATCCAAAAGAAAATGACAATAGTGGTGAGTATTCCTGTCATCAGTAGAGTAAAAGATAAAACAAACGTTTACTATAACTTTTATTACGTTAATTATACAAGTGTTTTAAAAAGATTTGCTTTAAGAACCTTCTGCCAGCAGTCATATCATTTGTCAAAGCAGTAGAGTACTACAAGCCGTTTTTTGTAATGTTGCTAATGGTTCTGATAGTTGCAGCTTCGATCTCTCATTTTTCTTTAGCAAATATCTGATCAAGTAGGGCATAACAGCGCTGTTCCATTCTTATTTTTTAACTTTACTATGACAGACTTATAATTTCCTTAAAATGAAAGACAAGCTAGAGGGATGAAAATTTCAATGAGAAGCAATGTCGAAAAACTCGATTTTAAGTCTGCTAGGCAGGAATTAAATGTAAACAGGGTTTATATTATTTTTTTTTTTTGAATTACGCTAATCAATATGTTGAAAATAACAGAAGAGAGAGCATTTTTCCATTATTACACTTTGTAAGCATTAAGATGGGTATCGACTGCGTAAGTATTGATAGTTCGATAGTTTAAAAAGTTATCGATAGATCTATAATTATTAATCGACATACTATCGATTAAAGTATTTAAATGTAATAAACGTCTTCGGTTGATGATGGTTAATTTTTCTCCTTAAAAATCTTAATCATCAATCAATATATATTATAAAAGTAAGTGTACAGTACCTATTTATGGCTTTTAGAAGGTTTGTACCTGTATAATGTCAGAGATAAGGAAGGGCTGTTCTTTTTTTTTGTAATTTATATACTGGAAAATTCACTGAGGAGGGGTTGGAACATATTACACCAACCCGAAATGAATATGTAGTTCAATTAGACAATAAAATCATATTGCTAACCGAGAATTGCTGTGAGACACGTCTACCATATTGTTTTGGATTACAGAGATGGTTTTACATTGAAATTGAACATTTAATATGTATAACGATAAATGGTGGCTGACAACTTAACCAGTTTAAACTTCTCTAACAGATAAAGAATATTGTTCGCCTTCTTATAACCTGCTCTCTTCCTCTATTTTGAGCCAGTCTGATGCCTACCGTCAAAATTCATCGTCTGAAAGAGTATTTAAACCGATTCTTTGTTTTCGTTTTAAAATATTTCGTATGTAATTAATTCTTTCAAAATATTGAAGATAGGATTTTACGTTTTCGTAAGGTTGGTTATGGACGACGGCGTCCGTTATTTAGAGTGTCCGCTATTTAAAGGTAAATATAATAAATGTCCCATTTGAATGGTATGGGAATTGTAAAAATGTCTGTTAAATAGAGGTGTTAACTATTCGGAAGTGTCCGTTAATGAAAGTTTACTGTATTAATATTATACTAATAAATTTATTTCATTTCATTTAAGCCAGTGTTTCTCAACGGGGGCGATATCGCCCTCATGTGGGCGTTTTTCGATGTTGACAGGACGATTAGCAACAATTTATATTTTGCAGGGCGAAAAACAATTTTCTGGGCGATTTAGTAAAACATTATATTAAGAATAATTAGATATTTTATTCGTTATATCGTACAATAATTAAACAAATAACATTATACTAGTCACTAGTCTATTCAATGCAGTACGAATTTGGCGTTAGTCTTGGCTCTCGGCATCGAAATTTTAAAGTGAAGTGGCCGATACTACGTTGAAGGAGGCGACGATTCGTTAGAGGTTGAGAAACACTGATTTAAGTTAAACATATTCTTGAATGCCATTTGTATTATGTGAATGTCAATTAATGCAGTTTTTATTAATTAATTTGATTTAAATTTAACTATGATACGTACAGAAGAAAAACGGAAATAGTATCTTTTCCGCATGAATAATCAAATGTAATTTAAATAGCAACGTTATCGATGTTTCGTTACATCGATATTTAGGCTTGCATTAACTTTAGGCTTGCATTAATTTGATATAACAAATTAATGCAAGCCTAAAGTTTATTGCTGCTTGTTTGAAACAAGTTTATGGATTCTTAGCGCTTTTCCACCAAGGACGACAATTGCACTCACAATATTGTTTATTGTTCATTATTTATTGATAACAGTCACTTCATATTTGGTTTTAGATTCGAATAGAAACCCCAATGAGTGAAAAAAGTAACTAAGCTTTTTGCATTTCTTTCGTATTACTTCGCGTAACCTTCTGTTGATCAATGTCCAAATTTTCTTGCGGACCATCAATAGTCAAAGGACTATTGGTTGCCGACCGCTGTTCTAGGGTAAATTTCTATTTTTAAGCTTTTACATAAAATATAGACTTTATATATTTCATAGACAAACATCGATTATGTCACTAGCTCAGATGC
Source organism: Centruroides sculpturatus (assembly GCF_000671375.1). Classification (NCBI taxonomy): domain Eukaryota; kingdom Metazoa; phylum Arthropoda; class Arachnida; order Scorpiones; family Buthidae; genus Centruroides; species Centruroides sculpturatus. The sequence continues at coordinate 242,501 of NW_019385127.1, read as the reverse complement.
TTTAAAATGTATTAAATTTCTATTTGTAATAAAGTACCAATTTCATATTATCAAATCGGCATTTGCATTGTAATCAGAACTTAAAAATTAGGAATAGCTCTTAAAATCAATTCGTTCACTGGTTTCAGTACAATATGTTCGTAACCTTCTATTAACGTTTCCTGAAAATAAAAAAAATTATATATATATAACTTATACATATGTAATTCCAATAATTAAAAACGTTTAAATACAAATACAGTAGAGCGTCGATTATCAGAAAGCTAATCATCCGAAAGAATTCCAGTCGGCAAATTTGAATTTTCGCCAGTGGTGGGGCGCTTCAATCTTTGGCTATGTCTTGGGCTACTCAAATATTTTACGTTTTTGATAGAGGAGAAGGTGGTATTATGGAACCCCAATTACATTTTAGTGAATTGTAAACAAGGTATCATAACTACACCCACATTTTTTGTGCGAAAAGTACCGGTAACTAGTAAACTAAATGTTCCTAATTGGATTTTTCGCTAGTGTAACTATAAGTATGGTTTTTGAAGGCTTTTGTACAAAAAGTCCGAAAGTAGGCTTAGAGAAAATCGGGTGGTAATATGGAACCTTACTGTATATTTTCAAAAAAATGCTTTAATGTAGCCAAAAACAAATAGGAAAGTACAAAAAATGTTAAATAATTACAAAATTATTTACTCCAATGTATTTTATCGCAAAAATGCTTTTATAATAGAAAAATATGACCTCCATCAACAATATATATTCCAGCAGCTCTTTTTCAATATTATCAGGAAGAATTGACATTCTATCTAGTGTCTTTTTTTCAAATTGCTCCGGACGAATGTCTGATTGCAAAGAGAGTGTTCGGAGGAGTTGAGTTCCATATTACTGTAAAAGCACCAAAAGGGTCCGTATTTCACGCATCGCCATCTCGAATTAACTTATGTCTGTCAAAACCAAATTTTAAAAAACGTGAACATCACACAAATTAATATGTACATCTAAGTCTTTGGAACGGAATACATGCACCAGTGAACCTACAACTACACGATTTAAATTTTAAAAATAATTAAATTCACTTAGCATTCAAAACTTGCAAATTTTGAAAAACACAAATTTGCTGATTAAATACGGACAACCGTTCAACTGAAGTAAAACGGGTTTTCCCGTTGCTATGGATGTCTGCCAAGTTTAGTTCAGCCACATTCCGCTACAGTTCGCCTTTATTATCAGTTCGAAATGGGGTGATTCCATAATACCCGCAGTGTTCCATAATACCACCTTCTCCTCTACTAAATTAACATCTGAAGTATAATTTTTTATATTTTTCAATATATTTATTTTATTTGTACAAAATAAAATAATTTTTAACGATACAATAGTCTTTGTTAGGCTTAACATCGACGAAAATTCAACGCAAAGCGACACACAACGGAGAAAAATTTCAACATCGGATACGTTAAACTATTTTTTCGTACATAATCGGTTATCCGAAATACAAGTTATCCGAACAATCCCAGTCCCCAATTGATTCGGATAATCGAAGCTCTACTGTATATGTACTGTATATATAATAAATATACTGTACTAAAAACAAGTAAATATACGTGGTACAATCCAAAAGTTCGGGTACTACAGTAATGTATGACAACAAAAGCATGTACTGTATTTGAAATTATAGCATATGAAATTGATTCTATCAAACCTTTCCTACGTGTTCAGGTTGATTTCGCCCATGTCACGTGATTAAACCGCGAGCGCTGTTGTTTCTTTCAGAGATAGTTACCTTTCTTTTGCGACGTAATAAAAATGAAGTTTCAAGAACAGTACTGCAACATTAAATTTTGTCAGCGTTTAAGTAAAACACCTACGGAGACTTTAAAATTGCTAAGAAAGGTTACGGTGATTTTACCATGGCGAAATCAAAGCTGTACAAATGGCATCGGCGTTTTAAAGAGGACCGAGAATCCATCGCAGACGATGAATATTCTTCGACTTCACGGAACAAGGAAAGTGTTGAGTTGGTCTCTCAATATGTTCTCAAAGATCGTCGCCAAACCCTTGAAAAAATTGCTGCGGCTACTCACTTATCAGAGACTAGTTGCCAGCGTATTTTAACAGAAAATCTTAACATGCACCGAGCAAAGGAAAGGTCATGATATGGGTGTTTTTTTGATTCTCAAGGAATTGTTCATTTACAATTTATTCCCGAAGGCAAAACAGTAAACAAGGAGCATTATCTAGACATTTTATGTCATTTGAGAAAATCCATTCGTCGTAAATGGCCACAGATCTGGCAAAGTGGAGACTGGTACCTTCTGCACGACAACTCAAATTAATCTGCTTCCACACCCCGCCTATTCACCGGACTTAGCCCCATGTGATTTTTATTTGTTTCCATCAATGAAAAAGCATTTGCAGGGACGCTGTTTTGTGTCATCAGATGAGGTGAGAGCAGCATCGCAGGAGGCCTTACGGGAGGTTTCAAAAAATGGCTTCCAGCGGTACTTCCAGAAGTTATATGAGCGCTGGCAAAAGTGTATCGTTGCCCAAGATGATTACTTTAAAGATGGTTATGCATCGGCAATATAATCTTTTTAAGGTAAGGAATTTTAAGCCAAGTCCCCGAACTTTTGGATCGTACTACGTATATATATTCACTTGTCTTTTATATCTAAACATTTTAAAAGTAAGAATACATTAAGTCTTTTATATTTAAAGTAAGAATAAGTATTTGCATATGCACTGCTCATTTTATTATCAAATATATCGATTTCAAGATTTGTGTAATGATTTAAATGTGATAATTCTTAAATTATTTTTACAAGGAGAGGGCGAGATGTTCGAATCTCCAATTCGAATGAAACCTAGTGAGTACCCTAAACACAAAAGGCTCCTCGTTCAAATAATATAACCCGCTTCTCAAGCATTTCCAAAAAAATTCGGCCGCTGAAAATACAGACTTATAAGCTAAACAATGAAAGTTTGATGTGACTGAGTGGCGATAGACGAGTGGATACGATGCTAGGTACTGGGGCTAGACAATGTGGAGCGTTTTAAACGTACAAAACAAGAGATTAAAAATTGTGACGTCATTTAGCGAAAACAAGCCTTTGTTGATTTAACTTTTTACGTCGTTAAACAAGACATTTCTTTACATTAATTTTCACATATTCTACATACTATGTCCTTACAAACGAATAAGCTTCAGCGATTACTGCATGCACATGGACAAAATCACAAGGAATATGAAAATGGGTTACATAGTCGCAGTGTTTTATTTTTTAATTGTTAATACTATGAATAATTTCCTCATGCCCTCATATTTGTTACAATTCAAGTATTACAATACCATCATATGTAAAAATAAATACGAAGAATAAAAATTTTATTTAACAACGTAGAAGAGTTCATCTACAGAGAATTGTTTTCGCTAAACAGGAAATGACATCTTAATTTTTAATCTCTTGTTTCATAATCTTCAAACTTAAGGAATAACAATAGTAATAATAATGCTAATGCTACACATAGGATCACGATGCAGTTGATAGGCAGCTGCAGCCACTTGTAGTACCAAATTCTTTGGTAAAGTTTTTGAATTCCACTTAATTTCTCCTGTTATTGCTCGAGTTACCAAACTGTTAAAAAATCCAAAATTACTGAAGTAAAAACTAACAATTGCATAATATAATTCAAAAATTAAATCACAAAATGTTACACATAGGATAAAACAAAGCTAAACTAAAATTTCAAAGGTCGAACCTATATCGTTTATTACCAGTACTTAAAGTCTTTAAGAATATGCAGTTTAGAGAAACCTGCAATGAATGTAACTATCTCATGAATCAAATAAAAACCTTTATCATCTTAGACTTATATCTAGTTAAACCCTGGATTCATGCCGCATTAGATTTTCTATAAACCAGTCGTTTGTACTAATAAATACAGTATAACTATATTGCATACAGTATTTTTTGTTTTGCATCCCGTATCTTTGTATTGCATACATTATTACAAATTCGTAAAGATTATTCATGTAGGCCTATTTGAAAGTTAAATTCTTTTCAATAAATTATAAATTAAATAAAATTGTAATTTATAAAATAATTGCTATAATCGCGCATTAATTTTCACCACTTAATCTATTATTAATATAATTAATGACATAAAATCCAAAATGGCGGACGAATTAGCAACTATTCTAAATATAGTAATTATATTGTATAGTATTATGTCATTCTCTAATATAAGTGAAAGACATAGTAAACTGTTCATTTCGATGTCTTAAAAATAGAGAAATAGACTGTTATTTGTTTTAAAAAAGAGCTTCTGGACTCTTTTCTTCCAAATAAAACAAGCTATTATTGTAAAAACGAAATAATAGCATGTCCTGTAGTTATACCTTGGTCTTGGTCTGGATAGAGATAGGCACCAGAACACATGCCATGTGGAACACATCATTATAATAATAATATTAATTATGTTGGTATATAATATGATGTGTAATAATAATATTACTGTTATCATCATTATTATTATTACTTATCTCAACTCTTAGTTATTTCTTACTGAATTAACTTAACTGCATCAGTCAACAAAATGAGAAAGAAAAAGCAAAAAATATTAACTGAATTATTCATAAAAATTATTAAACAGATTGAAATATCAAATTTCACAACACCAGAGAATCATATATTGCGTTAACACAGAATATTTAAATAAAGCTGTCATAAATTTATTACTTACCGTTTCTTCACATATTTCGAATTTATATTTGGTTAAAAGACGTGTAAATATCTGTCTTAAAGAGAGATAAGCAAACCGCATTCCAATGCAGTTTTTAGGTCCATAACCAAAAGCTTGGAAAATCATCGGATTTAATTTCTGTTTATTATGTGGTAAGAATCTACAACATATTAGAAAAGTATTATAGAAAAAGGAGAATTTATATTAATTTATGGTTTTAATTTTCTAACCGATCGGGATCAAACGTTTCAGGATTTTCCCAATATTCAGGATCATGATGCAGTTGATAGGCAGCCACTTGTAGTACCAAATTCTTTGGTAAAGTTTTTGAATTCCACTTAATTTCTCCTGTTATTGTTCGAGTTACCAAACTGTTAAAAAATCCAAAATTACTGAAGTAAAAACTAACAATTGCATAATATAAATCAAAAATTAAATCGCATAGAATTGTTATTGTGTAATTCCAGGTAGCATTGTACGAGAGTAATAGTTTTAAAATAAATTAAATTAGTTACCACAGCCTATTTCCTTGATAAAATGTAAAAACAAAATAAATAAGTAAATAAAAAGTGAAGATATATTTTTATTTATAATTATATAAATACTTTTACATTTAACAAATTAACTATATCTTATTATCAATATGAATGATAAAATATCCTTAATTACTAATTTTTGTTTTCGTATGGAACAGCTTCTTTTCATATCCGAATACTTTCGAACTGAAAATTCTAATGAGGTTCGTTAGAAAAATGCGATGTTTGTAAAATTGAAACTACCGTCGAATAAGATTTAAAGTTTCAAAGTCAACCATGTAGATAAATTAATGAGGAGTTCGAAAGTACTGTGATAAGAATGAGAATGGATCTAAACGGTTTTAAAATGTAAGAAAGCAGAAGTTAGTGACTATTATGGAGGGTTCAAGTGAGAAGACAAGATACAGGTATCCCTCGTACAACACGGTACTTCTACAACACAGTTTCTCTCTAACACGGTTTGGAAATCCTCTGTACAAAATTTCACAATTCGTAAGTGTGAACTTCGTTATTTGACATTTTTCTTTTAAGTAGGAACGCGTGTTATTTCAAATATGTCCGTGGATTTTAGAATAATGAAATTTTCAAATTATTTTGTGCCTTTCGTCAGGTTTTCTTTAATAAAAACTGATAATGCAATTTTTTCTTCCTTGTTCTAACTTTCCTATCAACCAAGTGTCCTTGTCCTTGCTTTCAGACTTTAGCCTTTAAGACTGTCACTGTGTTTTCTGTTTATAAATTAATCTTCGTATTTAGTAAAGTTTATTTAACCGTAGGTATTACTTACCTACGAATGATTACTTCATTCATAAAAATGACAAACGAAATACAGTACAGCGTTATTAAGGTACTCGAACACAAATTCTGGAAAAAGTTGTATAGTACTCGACTAAACAAACACGGCCCACTAAAACAAATTTTCGGTTAATAACATATTTTAATTTTTATTTTTTCATCCATAAAAAATTGTGATAAAAATCAAAAAATAAGGACGTTACTGATATTTCTTTTCAAGATCAAGAAAAAAGCTGAGATGAAGACAATACTTTGTAAAAAGAAAACATCCTCGTTTAATTAAAATTAATATTAACGTATAATACGGTACTTTTAATTGTGATTGTTAATTAATTATTGATTGCTTTAATAAACATATTTCTCTTAGTAACGAAAAAGAATAGTATACTTTTGTTAACTTTTGAAACCTATCCTTATGTTTTGCATTAGTCCTTTGTTTCGTATTAAACGGATTCGCATAACACGGCACTTTTTCGGAACATATCTATATTGTTATACGAGAAATACCTATAGTTGAATTTTAGAACGATGAAATTACTTCCGTAAAAAGTAAATAATAAAAAAAATAAAACACAATTTAGAAATTGTGACCGTATTTTACGATCTATAAGACACTTCCATTTCAGCGCAACGTATTTACTGTGTTTCAGCCATCCGATGTGTTTGGTAATCAGCCTCAAAAAAGTTTTCTGTAATTTGGTTAAAAATAGTTATAATAATAAAATGATAAACAAAGGATAACATTTTTATTAGAGAATTAAGGTTATCTAAAATCTAGTGAAAGCCGTTTGGTGAATTCATTAGATTCCTAAATTTTTGTAAATTTTTATGAATAAATGCACTTATTTCCCCCATTATTAGAAAAGGGGTTCCAAAGGATGCGCGGTTTTACGCCGCTTCTTTGGGACATATTCCCAATTTCTATACCATAGTTATATTGAATATGAAATAATTAGCCTATATTATTAAGCACTAATACAATTGAATAAAAGTTAAAATAACATGATCAATTTTACTGCTATTTCATTCAAAAATAAAAATTTGGCCCTATTTTACTTTGTTATTCTCTGGAGAAATACTGCAATTGTATAATACAATGTGAAGAATGTCACGTTATGTCAATTCAAATATCTTACGAAATTTTTAATATAAATTACAATATTTAAATTAATTTATTTCATATTTAAATTATTCATAAAGTTCTGCCCATCAAAAATTATATGTAAATATTTACAGGTTATTTGTCTTGTTATTAAGGCGGATGTACACACCTTCCTCGTACCCTTTAAATTTGATTTTTATATAGTGTCATTCTTCAGAAAATTTTGTTCAAAATTTGAAATATTTAATGAAATTATGTAAAAATATTTTACATTTAATAAATTTGCTGATGTAGCGAATGAAACATATATTAATTATAAAAAAAGTGAAAATAAGCAATATACATTTTTTTATTGCTTGTAAGTTTAAACAACAAATGCATTTGGGCTATGTTTTGCAATTATTATTTAAATGCATGTACAGTGCATATTGATAGTAAAAAAATATTAGTTAATTATCTATATTCACACTTAATACGAAATTTTAAATATTTATAGAGTTGAACTTACACTCTGACTATAGTGTAATATCTGAGAGTTTCATTAATTACTTGATCGAGGTAAGGAATACCACGCAAGAAAGAATTTTTAACTTCTTCCTGTAAAATTAAAATATTAGACCATAATAAAATAACTGACATTTAACCAAATTTACATAATTTTATTTTACTGTTTCTATTAGTTAATGATCTATTAAATAATTAAAAATTATCAAATAAGAGCTATGAAATGGTTTTTAAATAATTCTCTTTATACACTTGTATGCATACTTCTAAAAAGTTATTCATACTGAGATAATGATAGGCGCTATGCAAATTGATATTTTATATATAGAATGATAGATTAGTTTGATGAAGCGAAACACTAGCAGACTATGAAGTGTGTGTTCTGATCGTTACTATAATGATAAATTATGAGAACTTCCGATTCTTCACAACAGGATAATACCTTGAAGCTGCACAATCGATGCATTATTTTTGGATAAATGATGACAGATATCTTAAATTATAACTTTTTATAAAAATAAACATTGCGAATAAAATTGTTTATGAGGTCTGAACACCACATGCTCAGACCTCATAATTGTTAACATGATATATACTATATATATATATATATATAATGTGACTTTAGGTTTGGACAGGAAGTCATGTTATTTCAATTTGAAAATTTTCTCTAGAACGGAGTTAGATAGATGACCGGCACNCTAAAGAATGGTCAACTTTTCTCTCTCTCCCTCTCTCTCTCTTTATATATATATATAGTTTTATATATACAGTATAATATATAAAAAATACTTTTAATATATTTTTTAAAAATTAAAAAAACATGCTTTATTGATCATGTTTTTCAAGTTTCGAGTGGAGGATTATGGGGTTAGTCACACTTTTATCCCATAACATCACCGTACTGCATTTACAAACACGCATTATGATTACATTCTACATTTGTTTATATTTCTCGGGTTTCCGAATGAGGATGTGGCCACACCCTATAACAATTAAAAACGTTGTCATTGGAGTTAGGTATGTCTTCGAAGTTTCAGTTCTTCTATCTTAAAAATGGAAGTAATTTAAGTTGCAAGATTTGAGGACAATACAAAGCAAGTTAAAAGAAAGCATTTAATAATAGAGTAGATTCGCTAATCCTATTTATGATCGGTCTGGATGGCGCGGTCGGAAAGCTCACGAATATGAGTTCGAAAGAAAGACCGTTTATTCGTGAAAAAGAGAGACGATAAGGTGTTTATAAGATTTGCCCCTCGACCGAATGTTCCCGATTGGTTTTGGACCTCATGCTGACGTTCCAATTGGTCATTAATCAGTTTCCAGAAGAAATTCGAGACCATGTTGGGTCACGGGAAAGATCAACATCGAATTAAATTCGACACTGAATATGACTCCATCCCAAGATGTTTACCGATCTCAGGACTTACACTGCTTAATAAAAAGTAAGTACATTTTCCCCCATTGTCTACAAATTTGTCAAACAGCAATTAGTTTATTACATTCACATTTCTTTGTTAATTTATTAGGGGAGAGGTGTTAAGGGAAGAGACGCTTGCTGGATCTTGCACAAGTAATTAAAATATTTCTTTCAATTTTTACCCACTCGTCTTATTCTGCAAGATAATAAACCCCGGGGAATACTTACAATTTAAAAATAAAATATACGGGTTGAATCGAGGTAATACGGTTTTTATGGCTTATATTTATTTTTATTTCTGATACACTTCTCTGTCTTTTCTTCATAAATATAAGAATGAAACTCTGATAAAGTAAATATTCATAAAATTAAAAAAAAATTTCAGTAATTCTTACCTCATTTGTGTTTATTGAATTTAGTTCTTTCCTAACTTTTTCTTGGATTTCGGGATACTTTGCCATCATATACAATGCGAATGTTAATGTCGAAGTCGTTGATTCGTAACTGAAAAACCAAATAATACCGTTTTAAACAAAATTAAATTCTTATATAATTTTCGTATATTAAATAGATTGAAAGTATAACTAATTTTGTTTTTAAGATTATTACTTTATAAATGAGCAAACAGAAGATACAATGAAATTATATAGTAATTCATGACAAAAGTACCGATCTTTGCGTATGTTTGAAGAATGGTACATTGAATAAATTTGATCTATAAACGGGTGTTCGGAAATGCATTGTTGAAGCGTTAGATAAGTATTTGGTTCACCTGAGTGGATCTTTGCAATGAACATTATTCATATGCAGATATTAGATAAAATGAATTTGATCCATGCAGGCGGACCCATGCAGGCAGACCATATTGTAGACTTTAGTTAGATTTGAAAGATTCTTAACCCTTGTGATAGAGTTTGACAATCCTTTCTACAGTGTCTCAATGTTTGTAATGAAGATGAAGGACGTCAGTTCGAACAGCTGTTGTACTCACCACAAATGCTATATCCAAGACCATTTGCTGTATATGTCAAGCATAAGCAATCCTGTCTAGCGTCTCGGCGGTGCCTTTTTGAACACCTGTTTATGGGATCAAAGTCGTTCTTCGTATCATTCTACAAATATAAGTAAAATTCAGTACCATTGTCGCTAGTAGTCTGTATAAGCTTAAGCCATTTGATTAAATAATAACATACAATTATTACAGTATGTACAGTATAATCTCGAATATCCAAGGTATGGAAAGCGGGGATATCCTGCATGATCAAAACTTAGATAACACGGAACGTTTGATAGAAACTAATCGACAAAATGGTCCACAAATATATCGTTATAAAATCAAAGTTCCGTGATGATTAATATTGAATTTCTTTAATTTTTTAAAATTTATATCGTCATGTGACGTCATTACAGTAATTACTTTACTTAAACTTCTGGAGCTTTATCTAGTTCCACGCATCATCCCGCCAAGATTCGTAAAAAGAAATGTATTGTAGGCTACTACATTTCTTGTCTTTGCTGACAAGTATTCTTCCAAGATTCTCCTCAAATAATATGAAATCTCGGTTAAATTGGTTTAGGTTAAGCTCTACAATACGTAAAAATTAAAGTTGCATTGTATATTCAGACAAATTTTACAAACAACGCTTACAACCAATAGATTTTATGAAACTTGTTCCGTGATTGTTTATTAATGAATGAAACGCATAACTATTCATAATTAATTATAACTAAATTTAAAGTTTCTTTGTATTTTGCTTCTTTTAGCATTCACTAGTAAGCGTTTAATTTTTAAGATTTGATTTGTACTGTAGATTTATTTATTAACATTAATTAACTACAGAGCAGTATAAATGTCTTTATATTATATATTCATGTATGTATAATATAAAGACATTTATACTGCTCTGTAGTTTTTTTCATATTGTGAAATGACGAGCAGAGATAGTTACCTTGCCAAAACAAAATTCATCATATTTATAACAACTTCATCTGTTGACAATGATTTTTTCATCACACCTAATTTAATAGAATTAATAAAATATTAGAACATCGGTACTGAAACGTTTCATTTTTATTCATTGTATCTTTTACATTAATTTAATAAAAACCTAAAGACATTTATACTGCTCTGTAGTTTTTTTCATATTGTGAAATGACGAGCAGAGATAGTTACCTTGCCAAAACAAAATTCATCATATTTATAACAACTTCATCTGTTGACAATGATTTTTTCATCACACCTAATTTAATAGAATTAATAAAATATTAGAACATCGGTACTGAAACGTTTCATTTTTATTCATTGTATCTTTTACATTAATTTAATAAAAACCTACTTAATTTTATATATTCAACAAAATGTATATATTCTAATTCTAATTATTTCAATTAAATCAATATTACTATTGAATTAAAACCGTATTTAATATCGGATGTCTTGTTTAAAACTGACACATTTTAAAGCGTTGTGAAGTAGTTTTTACCCCAATTTTACTTACAGTATAGTTTTTCCAAATGTGTCACTCTCAATCCAGACACCCTGCATATATTTAAAGTGTGATTATTATAAAAACTTTCATAATTTTTCTAATATTATTGAATGCATGGTTAGTCTAATTTACATGAAATAAAAGTAATATAACATTTTTTCATTTATTATATAGGCCTATATCCATATGATAAGAGTACGATACGAAAGGTGTAACGACTTACAAGTTTTATCATTTTCTTTTTGTTTATCGTATGTAGCATTCATTAAGAGTTGTACAAAATCATCCCGTTGAATCTAAAGTATTTTTGAAATGTAAAATTTAATTAAAAAATTTGAAAACAATAGCAAAATATTATTTATTTTACTCAAAAAGTAGTAATGTCTTATAAAGCCGTGGGAAGATTGCTTCTCTTCAAATTAACAAACAATCACTTAACTCAAATGAAAAAGTTTTAGTTACGAGTTGCGTAACTTTCCCGGCAATAATAATTATTTTAAAACTGCCTGTGAGAAATTTGTTATGATATCTTATTTAAAAAGTTTTTATATAATTAATTATTATAAAATGGCAAAAAACAACTTTGAGGGCAGGATTGCGGAGTCGGTAAAAAACACTCGACTCCGACTCAGACTCCGGCAAAATTAAATACCAAGTCATTTTATGGGGGAGGAGGCGCTCATAGGGATACCCTACTCTGAACTCTGAAAGGAGCCCCGGGCATTTACCCAAATACTTTTATAGTTAGTATTTTTAACATTTAACTTATATTAATATTTATTTATATAAAAAATTAATTTTTAACAAATATTTAATAAGAGGAGAAAGGGGGGCGAAAAATTCAACATCTACATATCTTTATTCTATAACATTTATACTTCAATTTCGCCTTTCCAGAAAAGTTAATCCAACTAAAAAGTGTGCGATCTAGCTACTTCAGCTTCTTGTTCAGAAAAGAAAAATATATACGCTGATCAATTAGTCTGGCTCATTCAAAAAATAGAATACTTATTTAGATCAGGGATAATAAAGGAATGAATCAAAAATATTCAAATTCAATTGGGTCAAAATAATTTAACTACTAAACACAAATACTGCAAAGAAAACTACATATTTAATAAATTAAATTCTTGCATTTTGTATTTAAAATAAATGAATTATAGCAAAAACCAAAAAGATTTTAAAAAATTAATAAATATAAAATAAACTTTCTTTCATTTAAATAAAAAAACTAAATTAAATTTTAAATGCCGGGGTCGGAGTCGGTGTCAACACATTTTTCCCGACTCCACAGCTCTGTTTCAAAGCAAAGACGACTTTTATGAAAAAAAATTGTAAATGCTAATAACAAGTGAAATCTTTATTAAGTCCGGCCTCCTCGAGATATAACACATGTTCCTCTTCTTTCTTCCCCATCTCTTGATCTTAATAGCATCAATTCCCTAATACACAAACCTCTGCAAAACTTCAGAAATTTTCAACGAAAGGAACAGGAGTTATAAAGCTTCAAATTGGGTAAACAAAATCGTGCCCCCACACACTAACATCCATACATAAAAAAACTCGAAATTTTTTTATTACATTTCTCGAAGTTTCAAGGTTCCGAGTTCAAAAATATAAAATTTTGTATGGTCATTTTACGATCAATCGTTATACTTTCTCTCTGTTATGTATGACAGCCGGGAAAGTAAAAATAAGACACAAGAAAACTAAATCTCAATTTATTATTAATTTCTTAGATAATTTTGATTAATTCTAATAAAAATTATAATTATTTTTTCTTGTCTTTGTGATAGCTCGGACTTGACATAAAAAACTTGCGGGTGAAAATTTACTTTTTGAAATTAAAACTTGCTATAATTTTTTCCACGATTGTTAAAATTGTAAAGTACATGGTAACTCTATTAGCCTATTACTGCATATTTTCTTTTCTGTAATGTATTAATCATAAATTTAAAAAGGATTAAAGAAATTTTAGTATTGTAAAAAGTAATTATTAGGTGTGAAACGTGAAACATGCTAAACTCACAAAGCGTTACAATAATAAAACCAGAAAAAGAATATATTGTGAGTAATAATTGGTGTATAAGTTCTAAACTTTTAAGAATATTGAGGTAATTAAATTGTTTAATATATATGTGCTAGTTAAATTACATGATAAGCAACAATTATAAATACTTCCATATGAAATGAATAAGAATTATAACTACTATATATCTTCTAAGATGAATTCCATTCAAAATATTAATTTCATCAATGATTATTTTTTGATTATTACAATAAAATAATGTTTGTAAAATTTTGTAACCTTTAATAAAATTAATATTTATAAAATAGAACTTGTACTTAACATTTTAAATTTACATAAATACTATATTTAATACGTTCATTTTATCACTGTTATAAAAATAATTTATAATTGAATGAGATACAAACTTGAGGATTTGATTTTCTCAGTTGAAGTACACTTAATGAATTCTTATAAGCTCCAAAGCACGAAGGTCTTCCTAAAAAATATGAAATCTTATCCTTCATAAAAGTAATATAACATTTTTTCATTTATTATATAGGCCTATATCCATATGATAAGAGTACGATACGAAAGGTGTAACGACTTACAAGTTTTATCATTTTCTTTTTGTTTATCGTATGTAGCATTCATTAAGAGTTGTACAAAATCATCCCGTTGAATCTAAAGTATTTTTGAAATGTAAAATTTAATTAAAAAATTTGAAAACAATAGCAAAATATTATTTATTTTACTCAAAAAGTAGTAATGTCTTATAAAGCCGTGGGAAGATTGCTTCTCTTCAAATTAACAAACAATCACTTAACTCAAATGAAAAAGTTTTAGTTACGAGTTGCGTAACTTTCCCGGCAATAATAATTATTTTAAAACTGCCTGTGAGAAATTTGTTATGATATCTTATTTAAAAAGTTTTTATATAATTAATTATTATAAAATGGCAAAAAACAACTTTGAGGGCAGGATTGCGGAGTCGGTAAAAAACACTCGACTCCGACTCAGACTCCGGCAAAATTAAATACCAAGTCATTTTATGGGGGAGGAGGCGCTCATAGGGATACCCTACTCTGAACTCCGTATATTAAATAGATTGAAAGTATAACTAATTTTGTTTTTAAGATTATTACTTTATAAATGAGCAAACAGAAGATACAATGAAATTATATAGTAATTCATGACAAAAGTACCGATCTTTGCGTATGTTTGAAGAATGGTACATTGAATAAATTTGATCTATAAACGGGTGTTCGGAAATGCATTGTTGAAGCGTTAGATAAGTATTTGGTTCACCTGAGTGGATCTTTGCAATGANCAAATTCAGTTGAGTCAAAATAATTTAACTACTAAACACAAATACTGCAAAGAAAACTACATATTTAATAAATTAAATTCTTGCATTTTGTATTTAAAATAAATGAATTATAGCAAAAACCAAAAAGATTTTAAAAAATTAATAAATATAAAATAAACTTTCTTTCATTTAAATAAAAAAACTAAATTAAATTTTAAATGCCGGGGTCGGAGTCGGTGTCAACACATTTTTCCCGACTCCACAGCTCTGTTTCAAAGCAAAGACGACTTTTATGAAAAAAAATTGTAAATGCTAATAACAAGTGAAATCTTTATTAAGTCCGGCCTCCTCGAGATATAACACATGTTCCTCTTCTTTCTTCCCCATCTCTTGATCTTAATAGCATCAATTCCCTAATACACAAACCTCTGCAAAACTTCAGAAATTTTCAACGAAAGGAACAGGAGTTATAAAGCTTCAAATTGGGTAAACAAAATCGTGCCCCCACACACTAACATCCATACATAAAAAAACTCGAAATTTTTTTATTACATTTCTCGAAGTTTCAAGGTTCCGAGTTCAAAAATATAAAATTTTGTATGGTCATTTTACGATCAATCGTTATACTTTCTCTCTGTTATGTATGACAGCCGGGAAAGTAAAAATAAGACACAAGAAAACTAAATCTCAATTTATTATTAATTTCTTAGATAATTTTGATTAATTCTAATAAAAATTATAATTATTTTTTCTTGTCTTTGTGATAGCTCGGACTTGACATAAAAAACTTGCGGGTGAAAATTTACTTTTTGAAATTAAAACTTGCTATAATTTTTTCCACGATTGTTAAAATTGTAAAGTACATGGTAACTCTATTAGCCTATTACTGCATATTTTCTTTTCTGTAATGTATTAATCATAAATTTAAAAAGGATTAAAGAAATTTTAGTATTGTAAAAAGTAATTATTAGGTGTGAAACGTGAAACATGCTAAACTCACAAAGCGTTACAATAATAAAACCAGAAAAAGAATATATTGTGAGTAATAATTGGTGTATAAGTTCTAAACTTTTAAGAATATTGAGGTAATTAAATTGTTTAATATATATGTGCTAGTTAAATTACATGATAAGCAACAATTATAAATACTTCCATATGAAATGAATAAGAATTATAACTACTATATATCTTCTAAGATGAATTCCATTCAAAATATTAATTTCATCAATGATTATTTTTTGATTATTACAATAAAATAATGTTTGTAAAATTTTGTAACCTTTAATAAAATTAATATTTATAAAATAGAACTTGTACTTAACATTTTAAATTTACATAAATACTATATTTAATACGTTCATTTTATCACTGTTATAAAAATAATTTATAATTGAATGAGATACAAACTTGAGGATTTGATTTTCTCAGTTGAAGTACACTTAATGAATTCTTATAAGCTCCAAAGCACGAAGGTCTTCCTAAAAAATATGAAATCTTATCCTTCGCTTCTCTTATCAATGTAAAAACAGTTGAAAATTCTGGAAAATATACTGAAATTGTGAAATATAAATTAATAAGCATGTAAAGTTAAAATAATTTAGATTTTATTTCAAAGAGAATAGTTTTAAATTTGACGCAAAATCATTCCCTTTCACATCTAAATCAATTAGATACAACTAAACAAGAAAAAAATTCATAGATGGAATAACACCAAGTTAATTCGAGTGACTTTGTTTATTTCAAGTACACAGCAGTTGAGTAAGATATTTTATTAAGGTAGAAGTTATTTGCATCCAACCTATAGATCCAAATACATAATTATTTAACTTTGCCATGCATATTAATTAATATTGTTTTTTCAGTAAACCTCAGTCGAGAAATAAAAATATGCTACTTGTTTCGTTAACAGAAGCTCTTTAACACGTTTTTGGAAGCAGTCAAATAGTGAAAGAATGTGTTGTCAATCCATCCTATTTTAAAGCCGCAATCTTTAATTTTTCTTCAGCGGTTAATTCGATAACTTTTCCCATTTTTAAAATAATGACTTGCAGAACACGAGCAAACACTCTTCTTGTTTTAATATCACACTTCTACTTGCATATTTAAATGTTTTATTCACGTGTTTCTAAACCTTTTGCCGATTACTGGTATTTCTATACTTTTGATATATGAACTCGATTAGCGTTGGCTAGCGTTGTATTCTCTGAGCTAGAATCAGAGGAAAAATCAACGATTTCTAGTAATAATTTATTATTTAATCCTATGTCTTTCTAAGTATTTAAATATATCTAAATTTAAGAAATTATAACATTAAGTTACTAACAATAATCTTATTAAGACAAAATCATGACTTACAAGCAAAATTTACAATTATATCGTTGTAGGGTACATTTGATAGTTGTTTGGAATCCTTATAAAACTTTCTGTACATTTCCGATCCATCATCGTCTATTCCGAACATAGTTGACATTGTAAGGTCGAAAGCATATTCACTAAATAATGTTTTCATTGGAACATATTCTTTATTTTCTATTTTCTTCTCTATTTTGTTTGTCAGGCGTGTAATAGATTTCTCCAATATTGGTATAATCTAATATTAAACATTTTTTGATTATTCATATTTTGAAATAAAATTCGCCTACAGAAATTGACTATTATATAAATACCCCTTTCAACTTTCTACTAGTGAAAGTTGAAGACATTATATTGCGAAGTTCTTTCCAATATGGTCCCCCGACAACTGCAACTGCTGATTTTCTGAATGTCTTCATTGGCACTCCAGCATCTTCAATGAACCACTAAATAGCAAACAAAATTTATTATTAACAACTAAAAATTATTCATTAGTTTAATTATAGATTAATACCTCTCGGCCAGAAGCATTCTTGTAATTGACGACCATAAAATTCTTCATAAATTCCAAATCTGCTACAAGTAGGATAGGTATGGAGCCCTGAAAATATCTATGAATATCATAGTTATGTTTGAAATTTATTAAAATTTTTATATTTTAAACATAGAAATAATAAAAAGAATATTAACCCGACAACATTTCCATATTTCTTAATCCAATCGATATGGCATTTAGCAACTCCCTGAAAAACAAATAATTATGTTTGTTTAAATATATTTTACATTTATGGTTATAGACTAATTAATGTAGATTTTATTCACAAAAATATCAAAAACAAATTAAACTAGTTGGTTTTATTAGCCAAAAATAAGAATAAAACTGCAAGATTAGTTAATAAATTTCAAGTTAAGTTCAGAGAATAGATATTAATGAAAATGAAATATCTGAAAATAAAAATAGTTTAGAGGAAGAAAGTTCTGACAAATAAAAAGATAATTATGAAATTTAAACAGTTACGTATTTTATGTAATATAGAGTTAATAAAAGAAAATTATTTAAATAGAAAAATTATTCAATAGAACATGAAAGTGCAAAATTTATTTCAAACTGATATTTTCTTCTTTTTGACTTTGAAAAGATATTTTAATTGATAAATTTTATTGTGAAAAATACTATAATTGTACAGTTATTCTTTACTTCTAAATTACTGAATATCCATAAATACTTTACTGTAATTATAACGGTAAAAAAATTAAACCTGTTGGAACTAATAATTTCAGGCAAAATTAAAATTTCATAATAACTATTTTACAATTTTTTCTCCACTATTTTGCTGAAAAAAGATTAAAAAAATAAATCAAGTGCGTTTATTAATTATTTAAATTTATATATCTTTTATTTTTATACCATATATAAATTTTTATATCCATATTAATTCTTTAAAGATTTTTCTAAAACATTAAAATTTACAATAAAGTACTGTATATTGGAGAAATAAAATTTGTATAGAAAAATAAAAATTTTAATATATTTTAAAAAATATATTTTGCATAAAAAGAAAATTCTATTAAATTAAAATTAAAATAAAACATACTCTTTACCGTAGTGTGTATGTTGTTTTGTGTTTTATATTGTGTTGTTATGAGTTATGGATAATACAGTATAACTTTAAAGCATCCGTAATATTGCCAACTATAAAAACTTTTTTATAAGGAAATTATTTTAAAAATTATAATGTTACTTGTATTTTTGAGAATTATTTCGGTTTTTTTTAATAAAAATTTTAATCTCAGAAAGAGAATGAATATACGTATAAAAAAAGGTTTGGTAAAATTTATTATTACTTGGTAATAGATTTTTTCTTGACTGAAATGCTAAATTATTACTAACATGAATAAAAAAAGTGATAATATCCCGTAAAAAGCTTTATGTCTGCCCTATCATAATACTTTCTTATTTATGACATAACATATTTGGCATAAATACTATACACAACAAATCTTTTGGTAATCAGAACTTAGTAATATGGTGACAGGTAGAGGTAATGTGGCGATAGGTGAAATAAGTTACTACTTTTCTATAAAAACATTTATATTTATATTTTATTTGTAAATTTGTGCACTAATTGTCAAACACCTTGCTTGCACTTGGGTCACACATAAATAAATCTTCATTATGTGGCGATAGATCGAAAGAAGTTGTTAGGTAATGTGATATTATATATAACTAATAGCAAAAAACCTATTATAAACTATCCATGATCCCATGCGATCATAATCAGCATTTCGACAAACTAAACATAATATTAGAATTTAGTTTAAATTAATATTAAATAGAAAATTTGTCCTCGGAAGTTAGGATATTTCTATATTAGTAATGCGGGGGTACTGTACCTAACGGGAGTTATTCGAAACTTCATTCCGGAACAAAATCTACCATATTTGTGCCAAATACTTATTTTAAGAATGATGTATTTTCTACCCAGATTAGAATGCTCACACCTGTCGGCTTACAAATAATAATATACAAAATGGTAATTCACGAATGGTTTTATTTTCATATTGTACAAAATAATACAGTACGTTACAAATATAAGATCCAGAATGTAATACCCTACCTTCGTAATAAGGTCATCCATATTTCCAGAAAAGAAATTCGGTTTTGGCCCCGGAATTCCCAAATCGATAAAACATGAAAATTGTTTCTTTCTCCATCTAAAAAGTATATAAATTTTTATAAAATCTGTAATAAGGCCTATTTACATAATACAAAATTCTCAGAACAATCCGAATCAAAATATTCGAAACTATACCTGATGTAAAAGATTCAATAAACTAATACAGATCCCGTTAGCGCCCTCAAAAATGACGACAAAGAGAAAATAAAACTGCGTGCCTTTGCTCGAAGAATTAAAGTCAATAATTGTTGTTAGATGAAAGCTACGATTCATTAGGGTAAACATATCGTAATAAGCCAACCTGTATTTAACATTTATGATAGGTCATTTATATTACGATGCAAAATTTACGTTATTATCAGTTAATGTTACCATTTGTGTCATGGTTTCTATACAGATGATCTGCGTAAAGATCCCAAACTCAAACTTTTAAAATTTGTTCTTCGTATTAGAATAAACGTACGAAAGTGGAAGTTGTATGCGCAATGTAGGGTACTTAATGTCAAATATTTTATCGTGCCACAACAGTTGTTGAAAATGTCTTTCTTCCTAAGAACACAAGTTGAGGCGCCTGGAATATTTTGTGAGATTGTTTACTTTCTGTAATGATGATCAATTCATCTAGAATATGTTGATTACTACTGCACGCTCTGGTCCTTCAAGAATCAGGTCCCCACAAAAAGAAATTAGGGGTTGTCAAGTCTGAAAAGTTTGGTGGCCACAAACTTTGAAAAAATTATGCGGTCCCTGAAGAATTCCCGCAGTATTGCCAACGTCATAAACTGAACATTTTATTGTTCTTTAAGATTTTTTTAAAAAATTAAAATGTGACGAGGTCCTGTTTTTAATATTGTTAGCTTCTGATTCTAATTCTTGATCCATAGTTGTGAATACTAACATGAGTGTGATTCTCGAGATGCAGTTAGCCACTCTTAATATATAGAGCAATAGACTAGAGTGCAATAGTCATTCTATTTAATATCTGAAAGCAAAATAGACTTCCTAAAACGCGGAAAATTATAACATTATAATCAAGCAAACAGTATTGTACGAATAGGAGAATAGATTAATTAAGATAAATATTTTGAACTGATCCATGGATTTAAAATGATGTGTTCAGTAATATTAATTATACAAAATGTAACTTCAATTTAGAAGAGAAGCACTCGATTATCAAAATATGACAGTTAAAGATATCAGATAAAGACAATTACAATGGTTTTGTGAGGACTTGGAGGCCGTCAAAAATCAAGTTCTGAGAGTTTAAGGTAGGATCCTGTCACCAGGCATGTATTATCGGACACACCTTCGATTTAGACCGAAGAAACGGCAGATATGTAAGGCACGAAGGTAAGAGCCACTCCGAAGTCCAGAAATGAATCTCTTAAGAGGGTGAATGCGAAATGAATTAAACTAACTTAAGAATGGAAAGAAAAATTTACTACGGAAAAACTAAACATAACATTAGAATATAGTTCAACTTAATATTAAATAGAAAATTTCCATAGAAATTTATCCGAGATTTACATACTTAAATATCTGTTCAATACGCCAAATGCCATGTAATTTATTAATTAAGCAAACGAAATACGGCTACGTATACAAAACGCTATTTTCGTTAATTGATAATTATTAATAATAATATAAATAAACTGCAGATAAACAACATGTATGGACTGAGAACCTCACAGTTTTCCAGATAGATTTTATAAAATGTAAACCTTTATTATAGATAGAACCAGATTTCCTTTAATGTAGCCGAAATTATTTTTAAAGAGGCCCCAAAAATAGTAAGTCTCCCAAAAGTAGTAGCCTAGAGCTCTATAAATATCTCAATTTGTTACTTGTAGTTCAATATTGCAATCCCGAGGAAGAAAGAATGTTTTCACTCATAAAAATTAATATTCGCGTAACCAAAAGGTATGGAATTACAGAATATTAAAAATAATTTAAAAATTATTTTCTAAACATTTTCTAAATAATTTTCAAAACTTGATTTTTAAAACACTCAATTTTTAAATATCCCACATTATCATAATTATATTAATATTTTTACTTAGTAATTTAATATTTAAAAAAGCTTAAAACTTCTCCCAGAATTTTAATCAAGTTATTATTTCAGTAACTACTTACCTGTACCAGAAGAGAAAAGGAATGATGAGAAATAGTAATATATTTATGAAGAAATACATTTAATGTATCTAATTACTGAAATGTATATAAAATATGAAGTGATAATGCCAAACTCTAGAAACATAAATATGATCTAGAACTCTTTGAAATCTTTGAACTCTGAGTCTTTGAAACCGATTATGAAATCCAATTAAAGTATTTTTAAACATCGTATTAAAATTATGTAAGCAGACCTACTTTATATTAAAATAACTGTAAAAAAATTTTTTAAATATTAAATTTCATTAAAAAGTAAAGAATCCCTTAGTAATAAACGAATTTTTTTATTGCTTTTAAAGAAAATTATTTGTATTTTGAATTCATATAATTTAGAATGCAATTAAATTTTCTTAAACCGGTATAATAGTATTAATTCAATATATTTACATATAAAATCATAACAATTTTATTTGGTTGTTGCGTAAATGATTTTGTTGTTAAATTAGTGTATCATAAATAAACAAACAAATGTCTAATAATAACAAACTTTTTAAATAATGAAATATCATTTTAAAAGGATAACATTTTTATTTAGAAAATAATTATTTTAAAAGAGTGAAAATTTACCACTCGTAAACTTAATTTTTTTTCATCTACGTGAATGTTCAACAGAAGCATAAAAATAAATTTTTTGTCTTGTTATAGTGAATTTATGCAAATTTAAATATAAATCGTATGAATTAATTACTTATTTATATAATTCTATATTAAATTCGAGTTTGTTGTAGCTTGATAACCAACTGAAATCTAGATTCTTTAAAGTGTTATTTTATGTAGCTCCAGTTAGAAGTTTTCTTATTATTTAATAACAAATTGACTATTAAAATTTTTATTTATGTCATATAATACAGAGCAGTGATGGCAAACTACAGAAACATAGCCTTCGGTTAATGAAACATCTGTTGTTTATTTAACGATTATTTTTCTATCTTTGGTTAATAATCAGTGGACTTTAAGATTTGTCGCGACCTCTTTACGATCTCGTCTTCACACTAAATAATTATGCAAGTTTTGAAATCTATGAATTACTTTTAAAATAATTTATAAAAACCTAATACTTTCTAAACATTCAATGTGAATACGTAGAAATCGTCGCAGTGGTAAGGCAATGATCCGGGAATCACAGGTTCGCCATCACTAATATAGGGAATAATTTAAAATAAATTCAATTTATTCGTGTTTGTAAATAATATACAGTATTATGACAGATCCTCATTAATGGTAAATATTGAGTAACCGGTCATTGGGACAATCATTTAAAACTAAAACAGCATTAAATATTTACAAACGAAGTATGTAATGAAACCAATTTTTTGTTTCTTGTTCTCTTTAATTCAACAACAACACTTAAGGCACATGAGCGATCTCAGCTAGAAGGCCAATACATAATCACGTGACTTCCGCGCGATTCTCACGGTTGATATCCACTACGAGATTCGCACTTCATTTGTACGCTATCTGCTAAAAAGAAAGGAGATTAAATCAAAAATAGATGACAGCGACGCGATCATCTTATCGATATATCTGTTTACATGGAAAAAAGAAAAACAAAGCACTGATTATTATTTTTTTTTCGTTTATCATCTTTCGCCTTTAATCAAAAATTTCCGGAAAATTGCGAACAGAAGACGTTTATTATATTTAAATACTTTGATAGATAATATATCGATTAATAATTATAGATCTATCGATAACTTTTTAAACTATCAATTAGTGTTGTAACGAATAGTATATTCGGCCAGGAGCGTGGCCGAATAGCCGAATATTCTGCCAAACTATTCGGCTTGATTAACGCACGTACGAAAATTGGCGCGCAAACCGCATTATGGCAAGGACCCTGCTCTCTATTAGCCCGCTGTCACTACGCTTCGCCAATCGCGTTAATTCTTGACAGTTGTAGCCGACAGACAAGAGTGTCATGGAAGTATGTGATAAATGATGATATCAAATGACCTACACGTGTAAATAACGGAAAAAGAACAGAGAAGGACCGCGAAGTGAATATGTGAAAATAAATATGAAATTGAGTTGATAACATAATCGAACAAGTCGAGGCAGCTTATTGGCACGAAATTCGCGCCCGTCAATGCCAAACAATTGCTATCATAGACTTCGGAAAGCTAAATACTTGTAATGAAAGTCACTTAGCGTGCATGGGCGAAAGCCTGGGGCCGTTCGGGCTAGCAAGCTGTCTCGAATCTGTGAAATCATAACTGTGACTTATATCGACGTCCTATCTGTCTCTTTTCTCCGTTATCACCAAGCTTAGTCACGTAATTGTAAAATGGGAACTCTACGACGGAAAAGTGACGAATCGAAAGTATTGTGAGCGCGTATTATGATGTATGCACAGGCATACATGGATTACAGCGATAGAGGTAAGAGAAAGGGAAGAGCAAAGACGAGCGTTTAAAAAGAAGGATAGGCAGGGTCAGACCCTCAGATGTGCGACAATTCTCGAACGAATAGACGTGTACGTGTGCTTATCTTTGTAATTATAAATTGTGAATACATGTGACTAATATTATTTTCTATTTTATTTTGTGCATGTTACACGTTATAAATAAATATAAACAAACAACACTAACTCGATAACATTAAATCTAAATACCAAAATGACTAATTTACTGTGTTTTTGTTATTTATTACTCCTGTTTTTAGGTATTCGGTATTCGGCCGAATAGTGAAAAATCGGCCGAATAGGCCGAATACCGAATAGTAACCGAATATTCGTTACATCACTACTATCAATAGTTATGCTGTTGATACCCATCTTAATGCTTACAAAGTGTAATAATGGAAAAATGCTCTTTCTTCTGTTATTTTCAACACATTGATTAGCGTAATTTAGAAAATAATAATAATATAATATAATACCTGTTTACATTTAATTCCTGCCTAGCAGACTTAAAATCGAATTTTTCGACATTGCTTCTCATTGAAATTTTCATCCCTCTAGCTTGTCTTTCATTTTAAGGAAATTATAAGTCTGTCATAGTAAAATTAAAAAATAAGAATGGAACAGCGCTGTTATGCCCTACTTGATCAGATATTTGCTAATGAAAAATGACAGATCAAAGCTGCAACTATTAGAACCATTAGCAACATTACAAAAAATGGCTTGTAGTACTCTACTGCTTTGACAAATGGTATGAATGTTGGCAGAAGGTGCTTAAAGCAAATCTTCTTAAAACACTTGTATAATTAACGTAATAAAAATTATATTAAACGTTTGTTTTATCTTTTACTATACTCATGACAGGAATACTCACCACTATTGTCATTTTATTTTGGATCGTCATCCCCATAAACAACTGTACAAAATCATCCTGTTGAATCTAAAATTTTTTAAATGGAATTTAAGTAAAAAGAATTATGTATATGAAACCTATTTAAGTTATAATATGTCACAATAATACGACTCAAAAATATGTTGAATAGTATTTGATGAAGAAATAAAGTACATTTGTCTTATTTATTAATAAAATAACTAAGCAAAATAAACAGTTTAAGATACGAGTTGATGAATGTATTTTGTTACAATCGTTCAAAACCTGAATGTCCCCCACATTTTAAGGTGCAGTATTCATCTCTCAAATACCATCATCAAAGTTCTCAAAAATTAAACGGCAATGTAATACTCTCTGCGATAGACTATTTCCTAAATGAATTTACACTGAATTAATTACGTAGTAAAAACTTGAACATCGTTTACTCAAAACTTTGATTTTGTAATTCCATCCACTCGTCGAATGAACGAAGATATTATGCATCAAAGCATTTATAATTGAAGATATGACGTGTCTTCAAATCTAAGTGCTTTGAATTAAAGGTAAAGAAAAGTTTTAACTAAATTGTTCTTTTCTTTCCCTATCTTATGAGACTTTACTCTACTTTGAAAATATTAATTTCAGTCTAATGTTATTGAATCTGTCACAAGAAACTGTTCCGATTTAAGATATACTTTTGTGGCTAGATATATACAGTATGGTCACAGGAGGTTAAATCGTAAGGAGCTACAAATTGTCAGTGATAAAGATACGATATTGTCAGCTGCAAAGTTGCAGAACATGAGAAATACGTACTATTTTCTTTTAGTGCATTCCTAAATATTAAGTGTGAGCCCGAAATAGGCTGTAAAATTGGCAATACAGTATTCACAGAAGATCATTAAAAACAGACGATGAGCCTCATCTGTTTTCTGATAACATTTTTCTCATGTATCGTGGCCGGGTGATAAGCATCACCTCAAACGTTTTCATAGTGTTACAGAAAGACAGGTGCAAGCTGCGGCCGCATTGTTGGAAAATGCTGTGAACAATTCGTAAACTAGGTCGACCATCCTAGGTCAAACATTCTGCGGGAAGAACTGTGTATGCGAAGAGTCGTATCTCGATGGGTAAATACGGGTTCGGTCCTACGATCCGCAATTAAATGCCAGTTCACTAGTGGCGACATTGTGGATCCCAACGAGAAAAGAAATTTCGGCAGAACCCTACTAACTTCAAGACCATGATCTTTGCCGCGTTCAAATATGAAGGTCTTATCCTAACGCACGTAGTGCCACCAGGAGAAACCGTGACATTACTATGCAAACACATTACTATGTTCACTTCTTAAAACACAATCTACGATCAGTGCTACGTAAGAAACCTTGCCATTTTCTGAAGAATTCACCATTCATTTTTTGCATGAACTTTTCCATGTGCCTGCCTTAGTGAAGATCTGTTCGATAGATGGGGTTGGACCACCCTCCATTCTCTCAAGATTCCATGCGACTAATTTTTCTGTAAAATGAAGAAATTCGTTTCAAGATCATCTAGGACTCATATAGACAATAGACCGCTCTGTAGTAGCTGTCAACAGAAATCAGGCTGCTAACCGTATTGACCAACTTTCACATCAATGGGAACATGATTAACAACTCTGGTGTTAATCATGTTTATACATTCAAGGACTATAAACTGTGCACAGTTGTACTTCTAAGCTTTTCTTTGTAATAAATTAGTGATCATTACATATTTTTCAATCTTCGTATATGAATAAATATTCAATACTTTAATAATTCCTAAAAATAAATTAAATTATGTAAACTTACAACATAAATATGTAACAGAATTAAATAGTAACGGCAAATATATTAAAATATGAATACAGTAGGTGATCGGTTAACGAACAAATCGGATAACGAACACTTTCGGGAAAGATCTTTATGGTCGGACAACGAACACATGTTCGGATAACGAACACTTCACTGAAGAAACATTAAAAGAAGCTACAAGAAATAGCAAATACCGATTGATTTCCCTCGTCTTCGTGCAATGATTCGAAACTTTTCGGAGCTATACTGATCAGATAGTATTCCTCCGAACTTTGAAACTCTCCTTGTAATTCCAGCCTTTTATTTTTCTGACAGAAACAAATCTTTTATGGTATTCGCGAGACTGTCAGGCGGACGCTCGTTAAGTTTTGCGTGTTTTTATTTTCAAAAGGTGAGAGTATAGTAGCAAAGGTAGAGAGTGGACAGAAGATGTCTGATGTTGCTGGGCAGTATGACTTGAACAGGTCTACAGTAGGCAGAGTTCAATCTTATCTAAGAAAGATACTGTATAATCAAGAAGACTCGAGCATGTAATTTTATACATTTCTTGTGAAAAAACATTTCTTATTCAACGGTCATAAAAATTATTTCTATTAATGATGTCTCCAAAGTTCAACGAATTTTTCGCAGAAAAATAACTTATCAGAAATGGTCCGCCGTTTGGTGCGCTGCTCCGCGACAAAAACAAGCTTGAGCAATGGCGACGTCGAACGGTGCATACTCGGTAAGTAATCCTACAATTTTTTGTTTATAGCATAGTTTATACGGATTATTCCCNTTGTAAACTCTCTTCCTCGATCAAGTAGACTCTTATAATAATTCTCAACCACGGCCAAAGATTTAAAATGTTTATATAAATAAACGGGCATTTATTTTGTTAAATATGTGGTAGAGTGCATTGTTTTCGTTCTTGCTACTTCTTCCATCTGGAATCCGATCACTTACATACATGGCCGGTTGTTTCTTCACGGTCGCGTGAAGAAACAACCGGCCATAACGGTATCAGTCCTGATGTAGGCATCGTCGACGCGATGCCGATCCTAAGGTCATATTTATATATATCGACAGACACATGATTTCTACAATATTAAATATTTTTACTCTTTTTTTTCTTGTTAGAAGAAACAGGCGTCATAATAGAGTTCAAATAAAGCCCCTGTGAGGCCCACAATAGAGAAGTCCACAAAAAAAAAGAATCGATGTATCCGGGACAGAAATGAAAGGAAAAAAAATTATAATAAATAAATATAAAAATTATTAACTAGGAATTATGTTGATATGTTGACCATATTAGTGTTTATTTACTTGAGGAATGATTGATATTTTACTACGTAGATCCCGAAGACCGATTTTCTTAGTGTCGACTCCATCGATGGCATCAAAAAAGTATAAAATATTTTAATAGTCTGCTAAATAATAGTCTGCTAATAAATAGTCTGCTAATAGTCTTATTTTATAATTTAATAGTCTGCTAATAAATTACTAATGTGATATTATATTTTTGAGCAGTCTGATAGTCTTATTTTAACTTTGAAAAAGTACAGGTATATCAATAAGTGAATTCCTAAGTTGCTGATTTGATAGTTGGATGATTAAAACATTATACGTAATAAAACACGACTCAGTGTTTAGAGAGCCTATAATAAAAGAGTAGCCATATAAGGAACGCATTATTCTTCCAAACAACGTGTTAGCGAGATTGGAACGAAAACTTCGTGAATAAATTTATCGTCTCTACGTTTTTACAAACAATTAATTATTCAAATTAAAATTATTCGAAAGTTAGTGATATTAAGAATATATAGACAATACAGTATTTCGAATGACGATATATTGATCTTAAGTTTTTGAGTTTTATGCGTGTTGTTATATATGCATACTGATATTTGTTAGTTAAGTACGAAATTATTGTTTAGTTTAACTTAATTTACACTTTAATAATTTTTAGAGTATGACTGAATGTGCCACTTTCGGCTGCACAAATCGCAGCAAGAAAGGATTTTTTATGAAAGTTTTTCCAAAAGATCCTGCACGTCGTAAACTTTGGTAAACAAAGTGTAAACTAGAAAACTGGAAAGCAACCGAGAGCAGCTATTTATTTGTTTCGGTCATTTGTCACAGAGTTGATGACAAGGAAGCTTGCTCGCAGAGCTTCAATAAAAAGCTAGAAAAAGTCACATTATTTCAGGCATTATTTGATTATCCTTATCGTATAAGTAACATTCAAAAACCAAAATTAGTCAAATTAACTCCTTTGACTTCTAACTGACCAAATAATCTTTCTGATTCTGAGGACTAAATAAGAATATTGTCTAACGTATTTTAAATGCAATGTATCATATGTACAGGTACAACCAATTCAATACCATTGGGCTACCAGAATATTGTTCGAGTTTGCATAAAGTAGTATTTTGAAAAACACTAAGTTTTCAGACTTTTGTGTGATTTTATTTGTCTCATTTGTTAATTTTTTTCCAATAAGAAACATTCAATAATTAAATTCATTTGTTCTTTGTGGGACACCTGTATAATTTCATAAATTATTGTTTCGCGAAATATTAATTACATTTTGGTGATTTAGAAAATAGTAATTATCGACTTTATTGCAAAATAAAGAACTTTCTATTTTCTCACACGCACACACAACAACTCAATAAAATAAATTAAACACTATTTTCGATAATACGTCGATTAAATATTAGACACAGAAACAAAAATAATACGAATGCAAAAACATTCAGAACAGTTTAATTCTATTTTTACTTATTACGGTAAAGCAAATTTCTGCCAGAATACATATTTAATATTGAATTATATTTTGGATTAAGATTTACCTAATGAAATTCATAAACAAAAGTTGTATTAAATTATTTCAATTAAAGTCTGTTCTTTAACTTTTTAACTATTCTTTCATATTTTAAGATTCAGTTCATTTCGGCATTAAACCATTGTAAATATTTCTAAAATATATTATCTAAAAAAACCTTCTGATTACATTTCAGTAATGTTTATCATAGATGAATTTAATAGTTGAACTCACAAATGTTTAGACATTTCTAATTTTCTGTTTTACTTCATGTGCGGAAATACTTCTTGACACAATGTCTCTTTGAACAGGATTAAATAAAAAACATAATACCAGATCTACAAATGAATATACATTGAAGACAATCCACGGTTTTATAGTTTCGTTTGTTCAATCCTTTCTTTAGCGTAATATTTCTCTTTGGCAATTTTGAATAACTCATTCATTGAAGTTTTTCCTGTCTTTTTTACCAAATTATAAAAAGTACCGTTTACGTTCTTCAGTAATGCATACGGCGAGTCAAATTCTTGTAATTTTCCTACATCTAGTACCTGAAAATTTAAAATGTTTAATTTCTAACACGTATTTATTTTTATATTATTAAAAAAAATCTTACCATAACTCTATCCGAATCGATAATTGTGTTTAATCTGTGGGCTATTTTCAACACTGTACAAGATTTGAATCTCTCTCGAATTATTTTCTGTAGACAGGAATCGGTTCTTGATAGAAAATAAAATATACGTCATAATTGAAAATATTAATACCACTATATAAAACTGCTGTTATAACTGCAGTATAAAACTGCTGTTGCTATAAAGGCATTGCACACTAGACAAAAGTTTATAGTTACACTAGCATAATACGAACGAACCATACTTACTGTATATACTGGAATTAACGGAATGTACTGTGCAAATAATTATTAGACTATCAAAACACACCTTATGTTGCCGAGTTAATTTATTATATCAAACTAACGTTTTCAGCCTATTCAATAGGCCATCCTCAGGTTAAACCAGAACACGGCGTTCCAAAATAGAATACGTAAATTTCAATACAAAAATTAATAAGAACAGAAAATAAGAAAAGAACAGAAAAACTATATATGTATAAATATAAATATATAAAAGAAAAACCAAATCAGATATAATAATAAAAATAAAAATCCAGTAATAGTACCTTAAACAAACATTAACATTAAGAGATATTAAGGTATATTCATAAATATGAAATTGTAAACTAAGGCATAAATTAGGAGTTCATAAAAAACTTTTTGACTATATATTTCCATGCAGTGTACTTACTGCAACCAATTTCCGTTTGGGCTAAGTTGAGTATTGAATACCATATGTAGAGGTTAGATTTATTATTTAGGCTTTTTTATTAGACAGACGATGCTGAGGATATATACTTCTGATTGATTTGAAGAAAAGTCAAATTTCTGCATTTTATGAGGCAGAATTATCTGGAATTGAAATCGCTCAAAGAATTTTATGTTCCAAGTGTGCTGTGAATCTGACAAATCCTACAACCAGTCAACAAGAACAGGACGAAACAAATAAACATCTCATAGGAAAATGCATTATTTCATGGAGCTCACATCAAACTGTAGCATAGTGTGAGAATATTATGGTAAACTCTCACTGAAAAGCTCATTAAATTTTATTTTGTTTTAATATTTAAATTGGATTCGTTTCAAATGATTTATACGCCGAATGTTTTATCATAAGAACCCAAGTCTCTCCGCCTCGGAATTATTTTAATAAAACTTTAATATCGTGAGGTAATTACCATTACCTGGTGTGAATTGCCTTTCTTACCTGGTGTAAAGAAAAGACCGGGAAGATCTTAGGACTTACGGTAACTTTTAAATTTATCATTATTTTCATCCAATGACAGAGTGAGCGAGTCTTACCGACTTGTCGCCGATAACTGATAGATCGTTCCTATTGAACGCGGCTTCTCACATCTGTATTGCACAATGAAGCGCTTTTCAAAAGACACTAGACCAGCGGTTCCCAAAGGGTGCGCCGCGGTTCCCTAGCAATGTTCCCTCTAAGCTGCGCGGCTGCGCAGCCGCGCAGCTTAGAGGGAACATTGCTCCCTAGGGCAGCGCGGCTTTCTCTTAGGGGTGCCACGTAACTCTGCAGAACTACCATATATTGATCTTTAATAACTCTGGAATGTACCGTAGAGCACAATAATAAACACTCTTCGAACACCTCATCGAATATAGTAGTCTCAGATATTTAAAAATGCATTTATTAAATGCCTTTGTTATTAACCAGATCTTATAGAAGAGTAACTAATATATTTCCTTACAGCATGTAAGCAAATACAGTTACTCTTCTATAAGATCTGGTTAATAACAAAGGCATTTAATATGATTTCTATTACCACAAATTAGTTACACATGTTATTAACACATGTTACAAATTAGTTAACTTGCCAAAAGTGGTTTTCCTTGTATGGGTGTTTTGAAAAACAAGGCGGTTTCATCCACCACTCTGTTTCTAAAGTAACTATGACGTGTCTTCTTTTCCTGATTGCTTAAGCTAAAACTACAAGCGACAAAGATAATGCTCTACAACTAACAAAGCCACCAGAACTTCAGTGCGTACCATGCAGACAGTCTCAGAAGAGGAAGAAAAACAAAACAAAGTAAACACGAAGACGACACTGCAGACAGTAGACGTCAAATTACAAACACCTCCTATAGACAACAGGAAATGAAAACCTTCTGTTGAAATACATGCATTCAACAGTTTATCTTTACACAGCAAAACACCAATTAACATAAACTGATCAGTTATTTACGTCTTAATTCGATACTAGTCATAAAACGATAACTTATATATAAAGAGAAATGATTGTGTTCGCTATGCACTCCTAGACCGTTCTACCAATTGCTACGAAACTCGGCATTACGTTAACATACTAGTAGCTTAAATAATTTCGTACAAATCAACCGATAATATTGAATTAATCTCTACAAATATCAATTAACTAGCAGATGAGCGGGTGTTGCTTGGACAAAAAGTAACGTTAGCGACAATTAAGATTATTAGATTATAGCCAATCTTACC
The DNA here is from genome assembly GCF_000671375.1 of Centruroides sculpturatus. NCBI lineage: Eukaryota > Metazoa > Arthropoda > Arachnida > Scorpiones > Buthidae > Centruroides > Centruroides sculpturatus. The sequence continues at coordinate 209,406 of NW_019385127.1, read as the reverse complement.
CGTTTTCACGGGTGCAAAAATTAAGTTCACCCTGTTCCGAGACTAATTGGACTAATTAAAAAATTATTAGAAAGTCTAAAAACACGTTCGATTTTCCACAAAAACGCAAAAAACCGCATCTATAATAGTACAGTAGAAGCCGAGTTCTTCAGGGTAATCTATAATCCTCTCCCTCTCCCCCCGCGGGGGAATATTTCGAAAAATCCCTTCTTAGTGTACATTCTCATAATGTATTCTAACTGTGCACCAATTTCAACTTCCAACTCCTAATTGTTTAGGCTCTGCGTTTATTATTATTATTATTGTTATCATCATCATCAACCCATCTAGATTATTTACGTAGATTTCTACCTACGACCGACTTACTAGCTTTACATATAGAGCCGTCTATTATAAAAATAAATTAAAAATAATATAGTAATTATAATTCATACAAAAAATATATTATTTAAAATAAACAAATAATATATTCAGTTAATTCGCAAGTGTATAATTGACGTTCTATATCGTTAATGTGATTGGTAGCACGTGACCAACACGAATGTTAAGTCCAACCTGTTACACTGTAACAAACTGTATATAAGTGTTTGGTTTTGCACATTCCTCTATATTTTTTCCTGTACATCAGTGTAGGATCTGTAACAGTTATACGAAATTACCTGTTTCTTCATTGAAATTGCATTCAATATTTTGGACTTATTGCACATTATGTTTCATTGCAGATTCCTAGAGCGTGTAAATTTAAGCACTCTGCAAATCGGGCATCTTAATACTGGCTTAATATCAATCTGAATATCCAGCAATCTTACAACGACTTCATCTACGCTAGGAAACTTTACTACCGTTTTACATGTTAAAGATGGGAAATGATATATTACGACTCGGTTGACAGATATTTATGCTTAATTTTATGATATAAATGTTAAATTTGGAAAGTATTATGAGTAAAATAAGTCTATATTTCATTAACAATAATACTGTAGTTGAAAAAATTACAAACCGAAATACAAAGTGAGTAGCGCAAATATCTAACAGTTTGGAAAAAGTTATAATAATTTATACGCAACACAAATTACAAACAAAAATAACTTATGTTTAAAATTAGATAATATTTTCTATTTCATGTATTCTAACTTTTTATCAATGTTGGACGTTGCTTCGTCCATGACGAGAATTTTATTCTGGCGAAGAATGGTTCTGGCCAGACAAATTAACTGTCTTTCTCCCACGCTGAAATTTCGCCCTCCTTCTGTTAAATGTGTATCCAATCCTCCAGGTAATTTACTAATAACTTCTTTTAACTGTACCTTTAATTCGGATGTTTTTGAAAGTAAATACAAGATAAATAAGTTTAATCATTGAAAGAATTAGAATGAAAATCAGAGAGCGAATTGAAATATTTATTTAATTCTAACCTCTTCTATGACTTTCCACAGCGTTTCTTCCGAATATTCATTGAAAGGATCGATGTTTCTTCGAAGAGGACCGGTAAACAACATCGGATCCTAAAACATATGCATACGCTGTATTAGTTACTTGAATTTTACAATTCATTTTTATATTAAATAACGTGCGTTACAGTTAGGAAAAAGTAGGCTAAATATTAAAGTACGTTATTTCAATAATTAGCCTATAATACACACGATGCGAATTTCAGTAACAAATATGCGATGTTGTGATTATCTCTTTTCATTAATTTTATTCAAACATTTTCAATACGTTTGAACTTCAATTAATTCAGAAGGAAGTTACCATATCTCACTGTTCGAAATTTGAATTGTCCCGGAAATGATTTCATTACTTTTGATTCTGTAATTAGCTTAATATCCCGAGAAAACCTTTGTCTTGCACCAAATGATTATCATGTCTGTTAAAACTTAGCCGTTCAGTGATTTCGACTCTCCTCGAGAAATGTTTTTTTTACGTGAAACTTGGAAAACACCTAAAAAATCTCTATCATTCTTAAGTTTTCAACTAGTAACACTTAAACTGTAAGCTCTTTGCAATGTACAAATACGTTTTCAGAAAAAATATGGCGCATCACAGAAGCCACAAGCCTGTTCGTAAGAAAAAATTGAAAGGAAATTGCATAGGCATAACTATTGCAAGCATACTAAGTATGATTCCACACAATATTAATTTAAGGTATGTACAGTTTATCTTTACAACAATATCATTTCTTATATTTTCTGCTTTTTCTTGTTTTTCGACAATATGCAACTTCTCCTAATGTGAAAGAGACCGCTGTGTTTGCTCGAGGCAGCGTGTCTTGTTATGTATCGCAGCGTGACAAAAATATAAAACAATTTTGTGCTTAGATTTTTCACGAAAATCAGCAATATGAGAATGAAAACTTTCACTTCTGTATCATACGCTAGACGATAAAAAGAAGGAAAATTTAAAATAAACTTTTGATACATCTATGGTGCAAATCCTACCTTATTATAACAGTAATTTGATGATTAAATATAAAATCATCCTCACCACATTAACAACATACCACATTAGCCATCGTGAAAACGATGGCTAATGTGGTACTGTGGTAATGTGCACGATGTAATTTCATCAAGGTTTCACTTCAGCACGATAAGGTGCAGCTTCACCAGGAGACTATCACCCNTTATTAACTAGGAATTATGTTGATATGTTGACCATATTAGTGTTTATTTACTTGAGGAATGATTGATATTTTACTACGTAGATCCCGAAGACCGATTTTCTTAGTGTCGACTCCATCGATGGTGATTGTTCCCGTTGGCTCTGTCATGCGAAATAACGAAGCAATTATAGAACTCTTTCCTGCTCCTGTTCTTCCAACAATTCCTATCTGCAATTAGTAAATAAAAAAACTATTTTAAACAGTAATTACTAACAATACTCTTCTAGTTTGCAAATATTTTACCTTTTCTCCAGAATGAATACGGAAAGATAAATTCATTAAAACGATGTTTTTATCCTTGGAGTATTGTAAAGAAACATTATCGAAATGAATTTCTCCTTTTTGTGGCCAGTCTGCGGGGGGTCGTTTATCGGGTGAACTTTCGTACGAGGCTTCTGATTTCAATTTGCTGTATTTCAGAATGCGCTTTACCGAGTTCATCTGGAAAATTTACTTTTTATGAAGTAACACAACGTATGATATTTGTTGACGTAACGATAATTTGTTGACGAATCTCAGATGATATTATCCGCGATTCTATATTATGACGAGATTATATTATGTATAGAACTAATTATATGTAATGAACTAATTATTGAAATGTTTTTATATGAAGAAGTGTGGTAAGCATCGTTTGCATTTACTTTCCTTCAGCCTAAATAAATTTTATTCTTATTAAACCGTTATAACTTTTATGTACTGATATACACTTAAAATTTACTTTTTGTTTCTTAAAATTTGTATGAATTAAATTAAAATTTTATAAATTTTCAAACGTGGAAAATGTTACTTTCCTTTAGGATGTAAACTTTTCCTATAACATTTTTAATATGATAGTATCCGTAGATCCCGAAGACCGATTTCCTTAGTACATTTACAAGTAATTACAGTGAAACCTCGCTTAACAAACACCTCGCATAACAAACAAAACATATTGTAAAAATGACTCGCTTAACCAGCGATGTTTCGCATAACGAGTGACGAGTAGAGGAAAATTTAATGACCAATTTCAAATTAATTTCCAGAAATGTCTAAATTAAAAATTAATTATTCATAATTATTAAATTTAACACGAGACGGCAGCTTAACTGCCTACCTCTAGTCAAATTAATTAATTTCTAATATTTATGGTAATTATAGCGTTTACATAGCCAAAGAAATTCCTATCTACAATTATTAAATAATAGAAACGATATTCCTTTCTTAGCCTTGATTCAATTTGTATATGTTGGACAGAATAGTAAAACGATGAGCCTTCAAGATTTATTTTCAGGTATATTTAAAAGATCATTACAGAAAGAATTTAAATGAAATGAGTCATTTCATATTGCTATCTAAAGGAATCAATAATGTGGAAAAACTAAACAGATATCGTGGAATTTGCTGATTACATTGATTCTCTTTAGTCGTTTATGATTCGATTTCGGGTTTATTTTGATGTGTTTTTCAAACACTAAAATAAATATAATATGCGACAATTTGCATTAAAATTTAATAAGATTAGAACATAAAGAATAAGGGAATAGTGCCGTTAAATTGGGTTTAGAGGATAACGATAGAACGAATGATTCTTATTATATTTGTCAACTTGGACATAAATTATTAATAGGACAGTCCTATTAATAATTTATGTCCAAGTTGACATCCATCTAGAGTGAACACCTTGAACTTGAATAAGTGAACTTGAAAAATTCGCGTTCTACGTTGAGAGAGAGAACTTACATATAAGGTTCTATATACCTGTTCAGGAATCTATCTGAGATGAATCGAAGGACTGTTGGTGTTCACTTAAATGGAGTTCTCTTGGATGGAAGGAGTTCATTTTCGAGGGTGTCAGTTTAAAGGAGTTCACTTTGAAGAAGTCATTGTAAAGCATACAATGACTTCTTCAAAGTGAACTCCTTTAAACTGACACCCTCGAAAATGAACTCCTTCCATCCAAGAGAACTCCATTTAAGTGAACACCAACAGTCCTTCGATTCATCTCAGATAGATTCCTGAACAGGTATATAGAACCTTATATGTAAGTTCTCTCTCTCAACGTAGAACGCGAATTTTTAAATCGGTTAAGTCGTAAACTCAACCTTTACTTTAAATGTTAATCTTTTGTGTAATTAGCTTAATAAACAGAAATTGTTATTGTTTAATTTGTGTTTGGTGCACTCCCTCAATCCGTTCCATCTCTCGTGTCGGATCTAAGCGCCTACAAACGCGACCGCTCGCGCGAACAAGACGAAATTGCGGCCATTTAGGTTTCTGTGTCTACCCTAAAAACACAGTGGTCAGTCCTGATAAACTTGTCATTGCAGTCTTCGCCGACGCGATGTCGACCTTTCGGTCTAGTGGTGCCAAAGCATGAGGGGGCGCTTCGCGCACTGTCACATTTAATATACGAGAGGCAGTCAAAAAGTTACCTTAATTTACCTACAGTTAGAAAATGTAATACAAGATAAAATTATGCATTGCTTTGGCGGGAAGCTCAGCATGTCCTTTTGCAGCGTGAGTGCAATTTGCTCGTGCAAGTTTTTAGACTTGTTAGACGTGACTGCTTATCATTCGGCGCATGTCCCAGTTCGAGCAGCGTACAAACATCAATTACATGTGCAAATTGGGGAAAACTGTTGCAGAGATGCTGTCACCCCTGTAGCAAGTTTACGGTAATAAGGCACTGAAGAAATTTGCAGTATACGACTGGTTTGGCAGGTTTAAAAACGGACATGAGATGTTGGAGGATGACGAATGCAGCGGGAGACCTTCAACATGCAGAGGTGAAAAAAAAACATTGAAAAAGTTCGAGAACTAATTAAAAATGATCGAAGAATAATCATCGCTGAGTTGGAGCGGCCCCGACAAGTGGTGTGGACAGTAGTTTCTCCATAACAACGAAACACCGAGTCACATCGCATGTTGTGCAGTAATTCCTGCCAACAAAAGTATTCCTGTCATCACCCAGTCACCTTACTCTCCAAATAATGCTTCCAGTGACTTTTCGTTATTCCCTACTCTCAAGATATGCCTCAAAGGGATGCGTTTCGCAAGCAGGGAGGACATCATATCGAATACTACAGCCCAACTCCGGAACATTCCAAAGAAAGCATTCCACGCCTGCTTTCAACGATAGCAGGATCGATGGAACAAGTGTGTTTGTGCGGGAGGAGCCTACTTTTAAGGTGATTAGGTCTGCGTTGCCATATCTCGCACCACTACAGCGCAGGATCACAATTCCGGGAACTTTTTGACTGCTCCTCGTATATAGGATAGAATAGTAAGAAAACGTGTGTTGTATGGTCATAAGACAATTCTCTCTTGCAAAAAGTTTATCTTGCTCGAAAAATTGGTCCGATAAAGCAATTGGCTATTCGTCTGATATTTAGATTAACTATCCGGTTGGTTAGATACACAATACCTGAAATTCCATTTCAGATGTATATCCAATAAGGAGTTGAAAATATACAATTATTATTATTCCGTAATTCAATACAAGTCCAATTTGGCTTCCTGCGTCATCTAAAGCCGCAAATATAAATTCAAAACTAACCATATTATAAACTGTATACGTTTAAATACAGTCACTCACCTGAATTATTTGAAACACCAAAAATAATAACAGTAATAATTAGATTTATGAAACAAATTATGTGACCGTATACGGAAATCCATCGATTCAAAGACAAATAAAGAAACCACGTTGAAGTGTGCTTATCCTGATACTTATTAAACATAGATTTAAATTTGGTTTCAGCGTTAAATGCTCTAATTGTCGTCAGTCCGTAAAGAGATACACTCAGATGAGAAAATACTGGACTTCTCACTGTCAAAAGAAATTTGTATATATAATTCAAGTATTTTACGAAGTTTCTAATATAGAATTCAATTATTTAACTTTTACATATAATAATTATTAACTTATTAAACTTAAAAAAGCACCAGAAAATATTTACCTATATCTAAGAAACTACTAATCAGAATTGCATAGAATTTAAATGCAAGCAGAACATTGTACTATTTATGTAAAACAACAACTGAAAAATAAGACATTTCTCTAATTTATATCAAGCCATAGCAACAAGAAAAAGTAGTAAACATTGTGCTAAATCTTTTTTGCAGAAAAAATTGACCAATATATCAGTTGGTTGGTTTCTGCACGGACACATTTCACAGCAAGTGCTTACGCTTGTTAACACAATGACAAAGAGCATTGTTGGGCGTAAAGTCTACTCATGATCAAAAGTATATTGAAGCTACCGAAGAGTTCTCGGTGGAGGCTAACTAGATGGAGTTTGTCAACTGCAGCATCCCATTATTCTACGAATTTTAATTTGTAGATCGTTCTACGTAACGAATATGTTCACTACCAAAAATACAGAAACCACTCGCATGATTTTCTTTTGAGAAATCTTTATTTTTATGAAACGCAAAGACACTTCAACACAAAGTTGTGGCACCATTGTTGGGGCACCGTGTCTAATGAGATTTTATTTAAAACCTTTTACATTATTAATTGTTATAAAATGTCAAAATGCTTAATTTTCAGAGTAGAAATAAGGTTTTTGAAAAATTGAAAATGCTAATAACGATCAAAATTTGCAATAAGTCTGTCCCCTCTCCAGGCAAGATATACGACCCCGTTAACTCCCTCTCCTTCGACCTTTAATCACCAAACTAGCATTAATGCCTCCTTCGTACAAATTACCATATCAAATTTTGTTTTTTAATCTTTACCTTATTCCTAGAAGTTACACAACCAGTCAATTGTTGCAAAGTACAGTACATGTTGGGTTGTCTTAATCATTATTTGATTGGAAAAAAATGTAGAATGCAGTAATTTCGACTTGCTGTAGTACTTTACAATTGGAACTGCAGTTCTATGCGCAATAACATCTGAGATAACTTACCTTCTGTGTTTAGAGATGGGGAAATTTATAAATGCAACAATAAACTGCCCATGCTCGTTTATTCATAAAAGCAAGCATTGCATAAAGCTTAGTTTATTCTAAATATTATCCTGACTCGCTTATTAGGACACATCTTGTTTACTTCCCACTAATTTTGTACACAAAAGAAATTTCTCGCTACAATGCTGTGATGTGCTACTTCTAAAGTTTCATTTTCTTTGTTAAAATTAAATGTTTTAAGAAATTGTAAAGTGAATTTGTGTTTGACTTCAACGGTTTAAATAATGTTTTAAGCATTACAATAAATTTACTGTATGCCTAATTGGTTAAACTGTCTTTTCTTAAAAACGATATAATTTTGAGCTGTCTTGAAACAAAATGTTTGTAATTCACAACTGTCATTTGTCTTTTGGAAAATTACACATTTATACAGGTTTTTTTAAGATATCATTACAGTAGACCCCCTATAAAACAAGTTCATATAATTCGGATTCGTATATAACGGCGAAAAAATTGCGACCGTATTCGTATAAACAGGCTAAAAGAGACTCGTATAATTCCGTAAAACGTCATCGCCGACTCGTGTCGCGACAGGATTGGTCGAATCTAGACCAATAGCGAATATTGCACAAACCGTTGAGTTTAAACGAGCAGCGGACCTACTAAAAACCATTTATTATTTAACGTCCATAAAAATTATATTTATATTAATGATGTCTCCAAAGTTTAGCAAATTTTTCGCAGAAAAATAATTTATCAGGAAACGCGCGCCCCAGTGCGATGCTCCGCTCCACGACGAAAACAAGCTTAAGCAATGGCTTTGTCGAACGGTGCACACTCGGTAAGTAATCCTACAATTTTTTGTTTATAGCATAGTTTATATGGATTATTCCCAAAAAATTATACATATTTTGGAAATGTTGAGTCGAAGTAGTCTAGAATCGATTAATTTTATGGAAGAAAACCTTTCAAACAGCCGTAGTCCGTAAACTGCATACGTGCCGGGCTGTGATTGGCTCATGTATTTAAGAACTCGTAATGCATGAATTTCATAAAGAACGGAACGTCTCTACAGTGTTATAGGGGGATCGACTGTACATCTGAACTTGCAGAAATACCTGTGACTTGTTATAACGTTTTATGGAAATACATTAAATCTGTTTATTTAAATCAAAGATAATCCACTTTTTTAAGCATAGTGGTGAAAAATCCGGAGGATGACCTAAAAATTTGTAATTATATACAGTATTTACATTAAGTAATATTTTAAAATTGACTACAATAAATAAACACATTATAAATTACAATTTATTCAATTATTCTGTAAAATTTTTTATAAATGTTTTAAAACTTTACTTGTAATTTAACCTGTTTTTTTCTTTATGTAAGCGATTGTCTGGCAGTTGTCAATAACAAAAATAAAAAAACACTGGATTTAATAATCTCCAAGAAATAAAGTTCTGACAGAAGTAAAACCTTTTCCTTATGTAGAGAATTAATACAACTTTTGTCAGATGATTTTTAAGAAACTGTTTAGCTTATGAAATCAAATAACTGTTTTGATTCTTTTGCATTGTCACTCGGCAGCTTAAAATCGATTGTTTATCGAGTCATCACTCCTGTTCACAAATTTCATCGCCAATGTTCTACATGCAATTAAGTTAAATACAGTACAATAAACTCTTATATATTCGAAACACTTACATTTTCCTTCCAAATGTTTTACGCTTTTCAACACTCGGCTAAAGATTGTCCACAAAGCACAGAATATTACTAAAAGGACAGCAATCATTAGAAATAGATAAGGACAGAGTATTGCTTGAAGAACACACATGCCGACAACAAGAAAAGCTATCTAAAATAAAAAAATATATATAAATTGCTAATAAATAATAAATAATTCGAGATGTTAAAATTTAGATTTTATAAGTAAACTAATTCTACCACTGCGTTTAAAGTGGCATCTCTGTAAAGTAATGCATACAGGTGTCTAATAGGTCTGGAACTATAGTTGTTATGTACATGTCTGTTTTTTAGCAGTGGCATGGAGATTAACAAAAAAATTAATTTAAATAATTTTTATGGTAAAGACTCTCCATCAGTGAGAAGTTAAAAATTTTTCCTTTTCTTATATTTTCTTAGGTGTGTATATCATTTTTCTTACGGGATTTTTCCTGTATTTTGTAACAATAAATAAAGAAATGAAGAGTGTAACTAGCTTCATCCAGAGAACTGTGTGTCTCTATTCAGAGGCCTAGATGCAATGCGTTAAATCTTCAACTACTTCTCATTCATTGCGGGTTTTGCAGATAAAAATTATTCTGAAATTTGAATGATAACTATTTCTTTTTTTTTATTAATCTCCATGTTTTTTCTAAAAGAATAGACAATAATCAGCGTAATTACTATGGTTCCAGACTCACGATAGATTCTATATTATATTTCTTTTACTAAATATACGAGTCAATCTCTTCTGACATGAGTAAAAATACGAAAAAATTCATTTATTTCTCATCACATTTATTAAATTATAGTCGACCCTCTATAACACTGTTGATTATTTCATTTTATATGAATTCCATGTTGTACGAGTTACTTAGATTTTACAAATACGTGAGCCGTTTACAGCCTGGCACACGTACTGTACAGTATTTGTAAAATCTAAGTGACTCGTACAACATGGAATTCATATAAAATGGAATAATCAAAGTGTTATAGGGGGTCGACTGTATATAATTCTGTTAAAAACTATTCCAAGAGCTTATATACAATAAATCCCTGCTAACTACAAATAGAATGCAGAATTTTTGTGGTTACGACTGTCCGAGTTGTCATCGTGTTCGGACAATACGAAAATCAGGAAAGATGATATAGAATGTATTTTTATCATCATCTGTACACAGAAGTTTTACTGAGCTGAGATCATCTGTTGAATTTATTATAATAGGAAAAGTTTTAGGAGAATAGAATGTACAGGAATGTGCAGTAACATAATGCACGTTATCCCAGAAGAAAACACTTCATAATTTAATTTTTCTATTCTTAAGAAATTGTAAATTAATGTTTGAAAAAATTTGTCCGAATTAGGTAGCACAATTTTACTGTATTGAGATTTTCATTTTATAGTCGTACGAAATACCGGTATTTTAATTTTCAAAATTTCGAAACTCAAATTTTTTTTCTACTCTTTCCGCCCTATAAAAAACTATACGCCCTTCTAATTAAGTCCAATTCAAAAAATTTTTGGGATTTCTCGTCTTCTTCAGATTCGCTCCCGATTTCTCAGATGTCGTGTTGACACGTTAATCGGTCTTGCACTTGGTCGTTAGTCAAATATCAAAACGAAAAATATACGATTTTGAGTATTTTTATAATCACTCACTCATATAAGAGGAATTCCCGGTTACTGCGATACGTTTGCTCAGCACTTGCAAATGGAAAATCACACACCTTAAAACAGATAATGGTAGACTTTCAAAACGCTTATGAGAAATTTCTGTCCTTCTACCCCAAAATCAAGTATTGTTCTTTCCGATTTGCATTTGGACTATTGCAATGTCAAATGAAAGATTTGATAACGATGGCGAAGTTCAGAAAGATGTAAGGCAAAACTTTAGAAGAATGGCGCTCTTTTTATTCAACAGGACAAACAAAAACTTGTTTCAGCTGCAAAATGAAAGGAAAATTACAGAAAAACAAGGTAAGACCTGGAATGACCTATATAGTACCGAGACGTGGGCAATTACAAGAGCCCGGGAAAAGATGGATACAACGGACATGACAGTGTTGAGATGGATGTGTGGTGTGACGAAGAACAGAACTAGAAATGATTTTATCAAAGAAACAGTCAAAATGGATCCTATAAATAAGACGCAGGAAAAAAGAAAAATATACAAAGGTTTGGTCATCACTGACTTAGTAACTTATGAGAACCGAGGGGGTTAGTTGTCCCCACTTACCGGCGGCTCTGTCAGAGGATGGCTTTATAGGAGGGTAAAATGAAATGAGTGGGAAGGTTAATGAGTAAGTTGACAGGTTCCCAAATAAATACACAGGTTAAACAATAATAACACGTTTAATAAACAACTATAAAATTGTACATATCAAAGCGAAAGTGAAGAGCTACAAAAATTCTATTCTACTTCGCGACAATGATTCGTCTTTCTTATGTAACATCTAATTTCTATTCTCTAAGTTAAATTAAGAGACGAGAGAGAGACCTCTCGAATAGAGACTTCTCAGAGAGAGAGTGTACAAATAGATATCCAAAAAAATACCTCTAAGTTCCCGATCCGTAATATGGGTCGTTGGTAAAAACGTTCCTGGATCGTCACGGCAGTTATGGCGAGGTAGCGACGGATAGGGTGGCGGGATGTGTCAGTCGATGTTCGCCCTGGAGATGTCCGCCTTGGAACTGTCCGCCTTGTAAATGTCCGCCCTGTGGACTGCGTCCAAGCCCTCTTTATACTATTTTTGAGGGGGTGAGAACTATGACATCATTAATGATTTATACGCACACCTGTTCGTGTGATGTCTGGGTCTAGCTAGTACGGACCACTGGCACAGAGAAGTTTGTTTAATTTATTGATATCGGTGTCTAGAAGATATGATTTTATAATATAAATTTCTGTAGGTTTGACAGCTCTCATCCATAAATTAACATTCAGCTGCCAATAATTTCTTTAAACTGGTCAACAAGCTAGATATTGTTTATATCAAACGTCGCGTTTGACTACGACTGAGTCGATTTATTGCTGTAACCACGTGTCACGTGCAACCAAAGAGAGGATAGGAAACATCTCTTATTCCTATCTTGTTGATATTAACGTCTATAGAATTACCGTTAAACAAATGGAGGAGATTTCTTTCATTGATATTTTAACATTCCTTTTTTTCTTATTCGAGTAGAGCGTCTCGGTCATTGACCGCAGAAGCCCCCCCTTTTCCCTTTACACCTAATCACGAGGTTTATTAGAGGGGTGATACTGTTATAAAACAAAATGGTTTCGGACCTTTACACTTAACACGCGATGTTTATGTTAAAAATTAGATTACAGTGCTTATTTCACTTTTTATATATTATATTTGTGTAAACAAAACACCATACGTGTTTTGTTAAACATTTAAGAGGAATGGTAAACAAAACACCATACGTGTTTTGTTTACCATTCCTCTTAAATGTTCATTGCATTTTATAATTTAAATCTATATATTCAAAATTAACTTACTCTTATCACAAGGAAAGTAAAGAAAGGTAACAAATTATCCATGGAACTAACATCTTTGGAAAACCGAATTAAGATTTTTCCTAGAAAATATGTAAACGAGAAATATTAATTAAATTAAATATTTATGTAAAACATATTTATTCCAATATAATTATTATTAATTTTTTTACAAACTTAAAGTAAAAATAAAAACCATATATTGTAACTTTTTATAATCAACAGAAGATGGCATTGATATCGATCAACCGTTCAAATCATTCACTTTGAAGGAGAATTCGACAATGGTCTTTGGTTACACTCGTGTTATACGTGCATAATACATTATTTGTATCTTATCTGTTTAGTTATGGTTTTTATAGTAACGAACAAAAAACTGTCAAAAAATAAAGATTATTAAGAATTAGAGGTAACGTTTTATTTTGTATTTTAGTAACATCATTAAATTTCTGGTTGCCAGCAAAACTAAGGAAGTTATTGAAAGATTAACGTGTTCTCTCGTATGACGAAGTTCAAGTAGTTATCACGTGACATGACGATTTTCCATTACTTTTAAATAATCTTTTAACTAATACAAGTTTTAATGATTTAAAAATGTTCTGGCTGTTATGTACATATCTAACAAGGAAAACGTGTCGAATTTGACCCTGCGTAGTTTGAGACCTTTTGCCTATCACTGTATCTAGATACAAACTTTGTTTACCCTTTTCTTCTTCTTCGTCCTTAATCCAGTGATGCTAGGTATTCAGCTGTCTTGTCCATCCACATCTTTCTGGGTCTTGTCTTAGGTCTTCTTTCCTCATCATCTTCTCTAATACTAACTTTGGTTTTCTATTTTCTTCCTTTCTCTTGTTATGTTTAAACCATCTCAGTCTAATTTCTTTTATTTTCTCAACTAAATTTTCCATTTCTGTTCTTTATCTTATTTCTTTATTCATTATAATGTCTCTTCTTGTCTTACTCAGCATGCAATGTATAATTGATAAAGGACTTTTTTACATTTGAGTGACATTTTTTTTCAAGATCAAATTACTGATAGAAGCCATCAGCTTGCTGTATTCTTCTACTTATTTCTTTGCTCAACTTTCTGTTTTATGATATTTCTGTTCATAGGTATCTGAAGCTGTCAACATCCTCTAATAATTCTTCATTTAGTTTAATTTCTCTTCTCCTCTTTTGAGTTCTCCTACCTTCAGATTTTGTCTATATAAAATGACAAACTGTTTCTCTTTCTCTCTCTCACGAAAACCAGGACACTCTCACCCTGACCTAATTTCACATCCCTGTTGTTAATTCCTACACTTGATCTGCACGAGAGTTTTTGTACTTAGGGTACGTTCGTTAAGTCGAACGAGTTAAACGCGTTATACTACGTTCGCACACAATCCACGACTCACTTCTATCTCGATTTACCTACAATCTGGATTGTGACTGTCGCTAGTCGAACGTCGTGCTGTTCGCACAGGCAGTCCGCTCGAGAAGAACCTGGCTATTACACGCGATGATAAAACTGACGTAACTACGCGGTAAGTCACAAACACCAACAAACAAAATGGAAGTTTTGGTTAGAAATAAATACTTTTTTTTTGCCATACATATAATAATAGACAGATGTCGTCGTCTCTCCAGATGTCTTTTTTATTTCTCTGTCGATAGCCCGACACGTGTTC
>NW_019385127.1:97682-194813 GCF_000671375.1 Centruroides sculpturatus | reverse complement strand
AAGGGTACGTTCGTTAAGTCGAACGAGTTAAACGCGTTAGTAACGAATCGTTCGAAAAGTAGTAGTCTCGCTCAGTGCGCATGCTCTGCGGTGATGACGTTTCGAACGAAACTCTAACGAAGTTCACGAAGGAAAGAGTTGGTTTACTTCGTTAAGAAAATGGCGCCCGACGATATCGATGTTTCTAAATCTACTCGAGTGTTTAAATTGTGAATTAAAAGATGAAATGATTGGAGTAACTGTCCACCCGAAGCAATCTAAGAAAAATATTTCGGATAAGGCTGTATTAGCAACATTTGTATCTTCGATTTTAGAAACAGCCATTTAGTTCTAAACGAATCATTCGAAAAGTCTAACGAAATAAGAATAACGATAACGTCATTCTCGTTTAACTCGTTCGACTTTACGAAAGTACCCTTTATCTGTTAGATCCTTAAGAAAATCTACAGGCTATTACGTAACTGTCAGACGAATATAGAATTAACATGAAAGTTATTTTGTCAGTTATCGTCTGAAAAATACTTGAAATCAAAACACTGTTGAAACCAAGTTGAGAAAGAAAAGCTCAGCAAAAATATCTAAATAGATGATTTTTTAAAGTTCTGCGATAAAAATACTAAAAGCAGATTTGACAGTAAGACACAGCATGTGAACAAAGTGCACATTACACAGACTATAACGGCGGGAAGTTTTGGACGAAAATTCTTTAGATTAACAATAAAATAGATATCTGTAAATACATTTTACATACCAACGGGATTGTTATCCAAAAATGATATCGGAGTTCGAATGATACAACGAAACATATTGTTGTGCAGCTTGAAAGAAGCCATTGTAAAGAATCTGTATACCAATAATCCAGAAGGTAACGTTGTTAGAAATACAGCACATGTCAATCCAATGTAAACATACAAGTTAAAATATTCAGTGTGATAAAAATCATTGTCTTCAATGTTGTGAAAAATACTTGTGTTAGATGTAATATTGTCGAGATTCTCTATACTTTGGCTATAGATTCTAATATCTCGCAACCTGAAAATTAAACATAAAATAACAATTAAATGTTTTGATTTTTCTATTTAACAGAATGAAATACATTTAAACTACTAAAGTGCATTAAATATAAATAATACATATAAACGACGTTCAAACGTACCGAATAATAAAGTGGTAATATACCTGCATAAATACTGTATATGAAACAATTTCAGTGAAAATCATTTTATGTAAAATTGAATATGGTTTACATAATGTAATGATATTTTCATCAAACATTTTATATAAAAATTAGTTCACGTGAAGAAGCATACTTTATAATAATATCATACCATTTGATTAGCCAATAGTCGCTGGCACATATAAGGGATTGCGCTGTAATTAACATAGATAAAATAACAATCTTGAAGAAATTTCCGGCTCCGGCATTCACGTATGATTTATAAACTGAAATTCCTAGTTTCTTAACTCCTTCATTGTCATGTAGTGTTTGGTTATTTTCGGATTCCTACAGGTAATAATGTTTTAAAAAATATATAAATTATTTGTTGTTTGCTTAAATCTGGAATAAATATTTTAATATGTACTTTCTAACTATAAGAACCTAAAAGATACTTTATTCATATAAATAGTAAATTAGATATGTTATACTTACTTCATGTACACTAATGAAAGAAACTGCTCTTTTGAATATTAGCTCCTTTTATAGTAAAAAATTGAACAATTGCAAATGATATGCAATTGTTTCATATCATTGATTATTTGCATATCATTTGAAATTGTTGCAAATGATATGCAAATGAGATATATTTTTTCCATAAGGAAAAACAGATATCTCATTATAACATTTTTATTGACAATTAAAGAAAAAAACACTGTAAACATAAGTTATTTTCTGTAAAAGTTCCAAAAATCTCTTGACTCTAAACATTTCTTAAAATCCTTCCTTACTTGAACAGAATTTGTGGACCTAGTAAACACTCGATATTTGGTGGACTTAGTAAACACTCACAACTTAATATTTGTTTATGATGTCGCATAAAATTGTTATATCTCAATGTAGTCGAACTTAGCACATACTAACCAATGTATATACTGTACTTCCACAAATGTTTACAGCTCGTTTCCCGGTAAAGCGGCCTTTATAGAGTTGGACGATTTAAAATGGACTAGTCATTGGTCTGCTAAATAGGAATATTACAGCTGTTTTACCAGTCCTTCCAATAAGCCCAGATTATACAGGAGAAGGACGAAAATACATACATATCTTCGGTATTTATGTTAATGGTTCCAAATTGTCATCACTGAATACAACCGTATCATTTGTAAAGTGTTTATGTATTGAATAATGTATCTGTTTAATGCCAAATAAAAGCCTCCTGGTAACGGCTTTAAAACATCTCCATACATCTTCCGTTGAAAACCTGGTGAGGTTTGATGCTGGTGAAAGGAGTACATTCAGTTTGGCGACTCAGTCTATTTGTTTTTAATTGCGTCTTTGTAATCAGAGAACATTTTAACCAATTTGCGTGTTTTAAGAGGTCTAGCCCCCACAAAACGGTCAAATTTCGCCACGTAAACTCTATAGCCGATCGCCTGTTGTGAGTTTAAAGCAATCGCGCGAGAACTAACGAGGTTTTACAAATACAGTCCATTCCGAAATAACAGCCTAATGAAAAAGTGGACGACAGATTCCTTTTCATCTGGTTCTAAAGAATATACCTTACATATATCATAGATAGTGGTCTTTCTAGATGTAAAATGTGCTTCTAATCTTTGTAGTACATTTTTTTTTTCGTCGGGATTATCAAAATTGAGAGTTTTGATTACATCCTGATATTCTTCGCCTAAGAAATGTTATAAAAGGCCTATTTTTACCTTGTCTGTCTTTGAATCATTTCCATAGCTTTTAAATAAACTTGAGATGATCTCTTTCAGTTTCTCCAGTTATGCGAGATGTTTCCTTCCATCATAAAATGCGGTACGTCAACAAGGTTGACACTTTGGTGTAAAGCTACAAGATGGTGGATGCAAATAAAACAGAAAATAATGGAAAAAACATCTTTTATGTAGTAGGAGAGCATGTAGAAATTACACCCCTGTCACCATGTCACGTTCTTGTCTAATGAATTTGTTTATTAAGGAAATGATACGAATTATATTTATTACTTGACGAGAGACTTTATTGTTACACACAGATCGTACACCAGGCTCTGTCTACTCTCGCTCCCAATCTCGAAAGCAAAATTTAACGAATCAGTAGCCTACAAGTGGATTTCCAACTGCTTTAAGAAGAACGTTAGAAACATGTCACCAATCTGGTGTCATGCTGATATGGTAAAACTTACACAACTGATCCAAGTTTAATTTTTCCAGAAAATATTGAATTTTTAAAGTCATAAATATAAAATAGTTTTTAAAGAGTAAATTCTTTAATTAAGTAAGAGAAAATATGAAATCATTTTAAAGACTTAAATTATTTAAGTTTGCCTACTGTTTTAAACGTACAAAAAGTGTTTAGTATTTCTTTCTGAGTAATATTGATATAAAATTAGTATTGGTTAGTATTCAAAATGATGGCTTTGCCATTCAAAGTTTAATGCTAGTATTAGTCAATAAAAAGTTTATATTAATAAATTTTAGGAATAAATTCATAATAGCAATTTATTCCTAAAATCGAATTATTTGTTATAATTAGAAATTCATTATGTACTGTACAGAAAATGGAAAATCAATCTAAGAAAAGAAAACTGCTTAACATCAATTCTATTTTGAAATTTTTCACTCAGATTACTGTTTAATAAATAATTCTTACCTCATTACTCTTGTTACTCTCTTCAATGTCATCATTCATATCACATTGAGGAATTCCAATTATATCATTATCATTGAAAACTGCAGTCTCTAGATCAATGCTATTTTCAGAGACATCTTTTCGCAGAACATCTGTATGTATTTCTAAATTTTCCAATTCATTGAAATTTCCAAAGAATTCACATTTTCCCTGAAATATATTAATCGCGTATATAAATATAATCGCCTGAATGTTTTTTATATAAAAATATTGTATACTTGAAAATGTACACAAATGCGTATTTGAATTCGAAAAGTTATTACTTGTTTACCAATTTTTACAGAATTTATCAGTAACAATTATCTTATTACTAGTAAGTTCACCAAAGCGTTTTTGAACTGGTAATGTAATCTCTATTCTATAATTACCATGCATAGAAAGAAAATGTAACTGTTTTCAAACTCATCACTGTCCAGTGGATATAAAGACTAGTCATTCGTCACAGATTTCTGCTTGACCCACTGACTGACCTGATACAGTTTCTTAAGTCGTCACGTATCTATATTGAAATAACAGTCTTTCTCCCGAAATGAATTTTTTTCGGTACAGAGTTTACATATTGTTTACATACAGTATACTATTATACAACTATTATATATTATATATTTTGTGGGAGTTCATTTTATCAATCCAATGAACTTCATAACTTTTTGTGTTAATCTGAACTTTATAGTGTTAAAATTCATGTATTGTTAAAATAGATTATAATGTGGTTATTACCATAAAAAGTAATTTTAAAAAAACAAATCTAAGAAACTGTTGAATATTCACCTTCTTTAACACTAAAATTTTGCTTGCAGAGTTTAAAAATTGAATTTGATGCGTAACGAGAATGCAAATCTTGTCTTTCAAATATTCTATTATACATCTGAAATACATAAAAAGTTGAAATGTGTTAAAATGTGCAAAAATTGTAATTCAAATATTTACTTTTCGAATATATGTTTAGCCACTGGAACATCAACAGCACTCAGTGGATCATCCAGGAGGAAAATATCAGCATCCAGATATAGCGCTCTGGAAAATATAAAAATTACCATTAAATTCAAGAAATATTGTTGAAACATTAAATCAAGCCTATATTTATTTTTATAGATCTTTTCTTTTGTGCTAAATGCTTTCTAATCTTTACAATCACTTTCATTCTACACTTATGTAAGGCTACAGGACAGTTAAGTGTTAATATTTCGAATTTGAAAAAAATTTATCGTTTTCCAACAAAAACAAGAAAATAAAACCTTTCTTGTTTCATCGTTCTATAGTATTTTATTCTAAGAAGTAGAAGAGAGGGCGATAAAATATAGAACACCAGTATACGATGCTCCTACTATCAGGTCACAAAGTGACCAATCTAATGTGATTTTATCTGATAACGGAATAAATATTCTTCTTGTTTTTCTGTCAATATATTTTTAAAATTTTACATTATTTTCACTTTTCTGTCTTGTAGAGCTTGCAGGATTACATCACTGAAAATTAAAAAAACATCACTGAGGAGTGAAACGGTATAGGTTTTGGGTGACGCTTTTTATCAGAATGTAATGACTAAAATGAAAACCAATTACGTATAAGCGATAGTTGAGTTTCATTAAAATGTCTTATTGCCATTGAAATATTTGCAGTCGTAGAAATATATAATATTACATGAGACTTGTCTTACCTTGCTAGATTAATTCGTGCCTTCTGTCCACCGCTCATTATCACTCCTCTTTCTCCTACAATAGTCAGATCTCCTTTAGGAAATAAGCTAATATCCTAAACATAGTAAAAATAAGAATATAAGGTAAATATGTTCTATGTAATGTGCATTGACAAGTATACAGCAACATCCTTTTAATGTTAACATAACATTTTCAAGAAATTCAAAATTTGCTTTTACGAAAGAGAATTCATGTTTAATAGCTTTTTCTGTGAAACAATTCTGGGCATCTATGCTGATTGCATCAAACTTGAAATGATTCTCCTTATGCTTTTGTAATTATCAGCATAATTATGCAGGTACCTTATCCGGTTATTACAGGTTCGAAAAGGAAACGGAATGTTGGGCAGTCACCCTAAACACTCCCGACGTCTAGAATGCACTTTTACAAAAACTTGTTTACGCTTGAAATTAATTCATTGATGTTTGGAAAACTTTCACGTACTTTTTGACAGACACGATTTAATGCTTGATCTAAGCACGTAATAGGAAGCATTTTCGGAGAAAAATTTAGGGTATACAGTGGTACCTCAGGTTACGAACGCCCCAGCATACGAAACATATTTTTGCTCCACGATACGAACAAAAACTCACCATACGACGTTACATTAGTTCGCATTTTTCATTTGTTTTTCTTACTACAGTTATTTTTTTTAATGTATTACTTGGCTTTAATTTGAGTATGTTTTTCGCGTTGGAACGAATTATTTGGTTTTACATGTAATCGTATGGGAAAAGATGATCCACCTTACGACATTTTCATGATACGATCTCAGTTTCGGAACGGATTAATTTCGTATCCTGAGGTACCACTGTATATATATATTGGGTATGCTGCTGCATCTGTTACGAAAAGAAGCATATCTCATATTGAATCCCTGCTGACCATAAAATGTGCATCGCGTCATTAACTGTTTTGACAATGGTCGAGTGATTAATTTGATCAAACAATTCTGTGTGAATTAAAAATATTTCTACGTCTTCCTTCTTAGTGTTGAATGTTGAATCTGGAGATACAACAATGACGTTTATTTACTACTTACCATCCAAAAAAGCTTGTGGTTTCATCGACTCTTAACCTAACGTTTTATTCTTTGCACTTGTCCTATTCCTACAGTGACCATATTTTTTGGGGGAAAATAAAGGACATGTCGAAGAAAATCAAAAAATACCTTATAAAATTCATAAGTTTATAACATTTATTACGAAAATAGTAGCATACAACAATGCATACATTAAATTTTAAACAATCTGAAATTTTACACATACACACATTGTAAAAATTTAAATAACATTCATTTTGATACTTTTCAGTAGAATTAATTTTTTTTATAGCGCCGTTTCACGCTTTAAAGTCATAAAATTCCATACAGTTCATTTGAAAGTTGTATTTGACGGAAATACATGCTTCTAAGGTGCTTACTTTTAAATGGGTTTTTTTCATTCGTCCACATATTATTCACCAATGAAAATATTCGTTCAACGGATGCATTAGATCCAGGGAGACAAAGAAAATTCTACGATTTTACAAATGTTTTTGAAAACAATTTCTTTTGCTGTAAAATGTTCAAAAATCTCAATCCACCTTTGATGGCTGGTTATTCTGTCACCATTCGTCGATCTTTTCGTTTGTGACATATTTTTTTACACATGAAACTTCATCAAATAATTCACCGTCGAGTAAATAATTCACCGTCAATGATTCGAAATAAAGATATAGCTTTCCTCTAGTTTCGCCCACAAAGGGATTTCGCATAATGTGATCCATTCAAACACCACTATTTCAATAAAAAAAACATGTCCCAATTATTTAGATAGTCTATGCACGTTTGATAAAATGTGTACACAGCATCAATGAATTTTTTGCTTGTATATGTTCTGATTTTTCTAATGCTAAAACCACTTTTCTAATAACAATAGGAAGAAACCCCTAATTTTTTCTTTCAACTAATTTCAGCTTTAATTAACAAGTGTATCATCCACCAACTAGAGAGTTAAAAAACTATCACAAAAATCCCCATAAGAGTGTCCACCCCCTGGTACTGTCAGTGGGCCGTTTGGTTGGCGACACACTGCACTACTGCGCTCTATGTGGCAATGCAACACTGGTCGTGATGGCGTATACAAAACTAACTTGTTCAATATATTATTAAAAAAATTTTTTTTTAAACTTTGCGTCAACTTTACAAAATAAAGGACAAAATGCCTTAATGTTGAAGGACAGAGCAGTGAAATAAAGGACTGTCCTCTTAAATAAAGGACATATGGTTACTGTACCTATTCCTCCTATTTTCCTTTGATAAACACATATACATCCAAAACAGGGGATACCAATGGGTAGTCAAATTTCAGATCTTTGTGTACTTGACTTACGACAGTTGGAAAATTGGTTCTTAGTAAATTTCAACAATATCCCTAGTTATATATACCTAAACAATATCCTAGTTATAACAATATCGCTATAAAAACAATATCCCTAGTTATACCTGTTACGTAGATGATATTTTGATTATATAAAGAGCTAAACTGGATATATTGAATGTGTGAAATCCGAGATTTTTACGTCGATGTCGGAAAAATCTTTGTAAACAACTCCGATGAAAAAAAAACACTCTTAGTGAGAAGTATATCGGAGGTCACCGATTGTTTTCATAGTTAGATTGGAAAGTTTACACTTAACTGATCGGAATGCACCGTTAGTGTCAATATAAGTCGATCACGTGACTCATTTCCCACGAAGAACGTATAAAAGCTCCAGGGGCGTGCCGTGACATTTGATGATAGGGAAGCTGTGTTTTTGTAACAAGCGGACTTCCAGGAGCAATCAGTCAGTGATGGTCTAGGGTCCATTCGTATTCGTTTGTTCGATAAGCCAGTAAAAACCGTAGACTTCTCTAAATGTATTTTTAATTAATAGATTATCTAACGCACTTAATAAATAAGCAAGTTCAATATAATTAACTCTGTTAAATTAGATTTAATAAATTCTCTACGCCCTCTAAATGCCAATTCTCGCTTCGATAACATCTAATAATTAAAATATAATACTGTATATCTATTAGCCGTAACTATATCGTTATAATTTTCAATATTTACTTTATATTGTGTACTAATGTTAAATTCTATTCTATTTTGATTTCCAAATTGCTTCAATTTTACGGAAGATTCGATGCGAGATTTAGCATTTTCGTGTCTTTTGCCAGCTTTACTAAAATTATTTAAATCGTCAAAGCCAATCTCATTCCACACACTAATTTTATTTGAAAATAGTAGGCAAGGCCAACAAAACAATTTTTGCATTTTTATGCATCCACAGAGCCATTTTACGTCTTCATAAATTTTATCGTGAAAATGTCGAACAAATTTTTTTCGTTGAAGTATTTATATTTAATTTAGGCATTGGTCTTTCTCTTTTAATAATGTTTTCTTTTTCATTATATGGTCTCGACCCAAAACTTTTTGAAATAAATTTTCAATATCACAATTACATTCTAAATTGCTAGCTATAAAGGCTAAAATTAAAAATAAAATTATAAAAACTTACTTGTTAAAATAAAATGTGTGATGGATATACAGTTATACATACCTGGTACAAAATATTCGATTGTATGAATATAGTTTAGTGAAGAAACGTACATAAAAATAGCAAAAGATATTCTTTACTTTTTAAATATTAAAACAATCCGCTTAGTTAAAAGTGCTCCCTATCAGTGACTCGTGGATGGAATCGGAGACGATCTTGGTAGGTGTGCGGTGCGTGCATGCATGCCAAATCCCGAGGGTGCCGATACCAGTCAATGTCAAATGCCTCTTTTGTCGCATCACTAATATATCTCAAAGGTCGCGACAGGGTTGTTGTAAATTTTAAACGTTTCTCATCATAGCTGTAAAAATCTAAATACGTTAAACTTAATAGATTGTCCGTCTTTTGTTTTTTAACTAATTCGTTTTAGGACCAGGTGTTGTCCACGAAAATTTCCAAAATTTACAACTTTTCGGTCACTCTCGTCGAACTGAAAAAATTTCTGTCTTTATTACATCTAATACAGTATTTCGAAGAAATCAGTCCCCACTGTACTCAGCTATAGATTGGTTCGGTTAAGCTTTTTTTTAAGTAATATTCCGGCTCTTTCGTCAGGGTTTTGTTTATGTCTCCAATTCCCTAATCGCTTAATTATTTAACTACTTCTTAAGTAGAAATAAGTCGAAACCAGTTACTATGTACTCGAATATTTGTAGTCTCGGAAAAAAAAGTGGAAAGACAAATTTTTATGACAAACGGATACATAAATCGTAAATTTAAGGAAAATAAATTCTAGAGCTTTTTCTGTACCTCGCGCATCTCTCTCATTCGTTAAATTTAGTTGTAAATGACGCTGTCGAAGTAACGGTTAATTTTTTAACATTGTACAAGAATTGTACACGTTTTTTCCTACATCCCCTTAGAGATGGGACGTACGAAATCGTAATATCACTGGTTTATCGAAATCCGTGAGTAATATAAAATCGGAGAGCGGAATAAAAATATCAAATGTTTTAATAGATTTTTTAACTCTTGTGGACTATACAGAACTATCGTAAAAACATACCAGTAAATCCTTATCGGTTGGGTTAAGTTATAAATCTACTCGTTATTCACGTAATCGGCCAAATATCTAGCGGGCGGGCGGCTAACAGCCCGGAACGGTCCCGGATAGAATTGGAAGCGTTGGAATGTGTAGCATCAACTCAAGGACGTAGGCTTCCACCGGCTAAACCGGGTGATGTTGGTGCTCTGTAAAGCGCGTGCGCAAATCTGGCTTTTTGGAATCTGACAATACAGAGCTTCCACTCCGCCACTAATATTCGAACATACAATAGCAATCTTATTTTTTTTCACGTGTTGTATAGAAATTTGTAATAAGATACGTAATGCGGTTATAATAAAATATTGTGCGATTATTTTCATATAATTAAAATTAATATGTATTTATTTTTTATAAAATACAAGGGAAGCGACGCTTCCACCGCTTCTAATGACAGCACGCCACTGAAAAGCTCGAGTCCCCGGAAGCTCCGGGCGACCAAAGGAAGTTATACTTATAACTGTGTGCAAGTTATACTTCCATCGTCACATGCTGCAGTTCCTGCGTCGATTCCGATTCAGACGGCCCATTCAACGAACGCATATTAGACATAGCATCATACAGGTATTTGTATTTGTTTTAGAGCTTTGTGAACTCTCTCTCTCAGACTAGCCGTTAAAACTGTTAGAGCGGCCCTTTTGTGTAGTGAACTTATTTAACCTCATTTAACCTATGTATCCTAGCTTAGTTATATAAATAAATTCTTGTTTAGTTTGTTAAACCTGTCTCCTGTCTCGAAAGGACACCTGCCGACTTACCGACGCGCTCCCCACTCCCTTTTTTGCCCTCCTAGCCATCCTACGACCGCGAGATCGGGTTTTACCGATCTTGTGCAGTGTAAGTGGTCAGAAGGGATTAATTCCTGACCCTCTGCTAATCTCACAAATGTTAAAAGTGTTTAATAATAACAAGTACGGATTAACACTAGAATTAGATCAAGAAAGATACACAGAAGTTAATTACTTAGCCGTCAAGATTTAGGTTGCGCATAATAAGATAAACACCACAATTTACCGCAAACCTATAATACATACGTCCGCCTCTTTATACCCACTAACTCAGCGTCCTAGTCACGAAAGCGTACTCACATTGTACTGATCTGTCTGATATCAACAAGAAAGTAGATCTAGTTAAACATATTGCTTCCACACATGGGTACAGCCGCTCATTAATCAACTCTCTAGCTTCCACACATCAAGCTAAGTCATCAAGCAAGAGTTAACAAAGCGAGGTTAATCAGATAATTCTAAGCTATGACCCGTCCCTGCAACACATTTACAAGAAGATTTCTAAAGATTTAAATCTACGCGTAACTTATAAGAGAAAACCCAGAGATTTTCGCATTGTATCTAACGCTAAAGATAGCTCAGATGAAGCAAGAGCACCACAGAATTACCGTATCCCATTACGTTTAACAGGAGACTGACATATATAAGATCTACATACAGATTACGTGATCACAAATACGATGTAGCAAAGGTAAATGTTAATACTGTACTGCTCTGGCTCGTTATGCCACCGATCCGAGGATTCCCCTGTTGGGAAGAGGCTACCCTGATACACAGGGCTTTGAACGGTACGACATAAGATCATTTTACGTCATAGAAATTTACAGAGCTGACAAGAACGGAAATTGCATCAACACCGATTGCGTTCCTAGTACCACATGCCTAAAAATATTACAGTAGAACCTCTCTTAACGAGTACCTCTCATAACGATTAATTCGCAACAAATTGTAAAAAGACTCGCTTAACAAACGACGTTTCTCATAACGAATGACAAGGAGAAAGTCCCGGATTGTGCGCATGCTACGTCAGTCTGTGTTTAGCACTCGTTCCGCTAGCATCTTAGTGTCGCTTGTGATCACAAATTTTTCCAATCTTGTGTTCAGACATATTACGTATAAACATCAGCAACCATAGCCCGTTATGTAATAAACACGCTAATCGATATGCCAAATTTTTGGGCTATGTGGAGGTTATAATTAGATACTAGAAATTAATTAATTTGACTATAGGTAGGCAGTTATGCTTCCATTTCGTATTAAATTTAATGACAACTCCAAACTAAATTTTATAAATGTCTAAATTAAAAATTAATTATTTATAATTATTAAATTTAATACGAAATGTTAGCATAACTGCCTACCTTTAGTCAAATTAATTAATTTCTAATATCTAATTATAGCCTCTACATAGCCCAAAAATTTGGCATATCGTTTGACAGACATTATTTCGACTTTTTTTCTTTTATGCAAATAGAATTCACATTCCAGGTTGGTTCATTCTGCGCTAGAAGAAAAGATGGTGATTCACGTTCCTTAACAATATATATTGTAAAATTTTTTTGAATAAATGCTATACCTAAAATATTTGAGTATTTTTTCTGGCATAGAACGCATTATCGTATATTACATTAATTTATATGAAAAAAATTGTTTCGCTTAACGAGTGTTTCGCATTACGAGTAAGATTCTGGAACGAATTATGCTCGTTTCACTGTATTGCTAACAAGACTAAAAATTTCTAGAGCCTTACCTTTTCTAGAGCCGTTATATGCAAGATTTCTTTATATTTGTCTTCTTGATATTCTTCTCCGAACAAGATATTTTCTTTGATAGTCGCGTTAAACACCCAAGATTCTTGAGAAGCATATGAGATCTTTCCTTTCACCGACACTTCACCAGAAGTAATTGGAATCTCTCCCAACAATGACATTAATAAAGACGTCTAAAGAAATTAATGTCATTTCACTATTTGATAAATAATATTTTGCATAAATAATATAATTGCATAAACATTTTAAAAGTATTTACGTATCTGTATAAAAATATTATCCTAATTATTAATTGCTTTCCTTTAAATCGCATGTGATGGAAAGAGGTGATTCAACATTTCCATCAATTGGTAACAGAAACTCTCACATTAAATTTATCAATATGTAAGATTTCACCTGCAAACAAACTTATGTACGGTATATCAACTAAATTATAATGGAAGTTAAATTATAGGGGAAGGTGGTGCAAGATGGGCCATGGGGTAAGACGGGGATGTTTGTTTATTCGTGGTTAACGCGCTTTCATCTAGCTGTTATTAGGGGAACTAAATGTCAACCTCAAAAGGGATCACGAGACGAGAGAACGTCCGAATCGCTCTCTTTGTTTGGAAGTAAGATAGTTTTCCATGTTTCGGTAATACTTCATCTAATTTTACGCCCGCTACAAAGTTTCTACAAAGTAAGCATCGTTGCGAACTTTTACATTACCTTTTAGATGAAGTTATTATGGTATTCAAAGTAACCTTTAAGATTGAAATTGTTTAGTTTTGAAATAAAGTTGACCCGTGTTTGCAGTCAGTAGGAAAAGTGCATCTTGCCCAAGGTTGGCCATGAATTCTGCTGCTGGCTAGAAGCACTGCAATATAGTGCAGTGAACTAGCTTTAAATTCGTTGTCATTGATAATTCTATATCATTTTTTCGAATATATAAAATAATAAGTTTAGAAATGATCTTTTTATAGAAAATGAAATATTTCATTTTTAAATCATATTCTAACTGTAATAAATTTATACAGTATACACTGTATTACTTTATTATTTGTGTTTTTACGTTTTATTTTATTTGTGAAAACATTTTTTTAATTTAAATACTATCTTAACAAGAAATAAAATATGAGATAACAATCGAAATAAAAATTTTTTCCACGAAAAAAAATATTGTCTGCTTACAAAATAGCGAAACTGAGCATGCAAAGTGACAGTATCGTTTGTAAAGTAAATACGAGTAAGTTCAAACTTTTATATTTATTTATTCGGAAAATAATAATAAGTGTAGCCGCTGTGATAAATGGGCATATTGTTTTTGTGCCAATATTTAAGAAAACGACAGTTTAATCATTTTAATTTGTTTTTCTTGTATATAAAAATAATATCCCCATCTTATCCCACGGGTGGGGCAAGATGGTGCATTTACATATAATTTTAAAATATTAAATTTTCTTGTTTTTAAAAAACGTTTTTCAAAAATTAAATTTTGTATTATATATTACCAAATGTTGTAGTTGCTGAGAATAAAAAATTTATTGTTCTCAGTGGTTGCCATCTTATGACTTTTCAAACCTTAACGTCCTCATCCTCCCTACCTTCCCCCAAGGACTATATACTACAAGGATAGCCAGATCCCTATTCTACAATGTTAGCCAGGAATGGCAAGTTAGTGACGTCAGCACGAGTCCTGACCTCTCTGTTTACATAGAGCAGGGTGTGCACGTGTTTAGTTTTCGCTTTTAATATTCGTCCAATTTTGTGATTAACGAAGTGATTTATTTTAATATTTCTGTAATTGTTTTATTTGACTAAGTTTTTTATAAGGTAAGATGATTTAAATATAAGTCATTAAATATTTAAAGCTATATTTTTATGTTAGGTGAAGAACAAAATGCTGAGTACTAGGTGTGCTGTGTATGGTTGCAATAATAACCTTCTTTTTTCAAATTGGAAGCAACCTGTTTACATCGGGTTTGATCAAAAAATGACAAGAGAAATACTTTTAAAATTAATAGCAGAACTTTATTTACTATCGTATAATGTAGTAGCTTGCGTCAGTGACTGTAGTTGCAGTAACATAAGTTTATGGAAAGAATTGAATGTGAATATCAATGAAACGTTTATTATGAATCAATTATTATTATCAATGAAACGTATATTAGAGATATAAATATGTGGTTCGACATTTTTAATAGCTATGCACCAAAAGGTTCTGTTCCAAGCAAAAATGGATATGGTGTAGACTTGGAATTACAAGAAGAACATTTAAATAAAATGATAAAAATAATCTCAACAATGAGAGCAAGTGGAAAAAATGCCCTCCAAATTTTCCAGAAAGGAATGATAATCTCAATGAAATCGCTAATTGATCTTTTTCAAGATATGAAATCGACTTTTGATATAAAATACATCTGCACTTAAATCAAGATTGTCTGGAAAATTTTTTTTTTTCAAATTAGAAGCCGGGGTCCTAATGAACATCCAAGCCCATTAAATGCTATATATAGGATTAGATTGATTATTTTAGGTAAGAATCCTGGTATTTTAGAGTCAAAAGTAAATACTACAGATCGAAGACAAGAGGAATATATTATACCCAAAGTTTTAGAGAAAGCACATGTAGAAGTATCAAGTGAAAATACAGACCAATATACTGAATGTAAAACTACTTTTTCTTCAAATAAATCTTCAGGAAACTCTACATGCAATCTAGACTTTAACACAATCTCTGAAGAAACTTCCTACGATGCTCTCGAGTATATAGCAGGATATTTTGCCTATAAATATAAAGAAAAATACCCAAACTTAATTAATTCCACTAACAAAATTAAAAATCATTACAACTATAGCATTCCGTCATGGGTGCAACATTTATCTTATGGAGGGCTTATTAAACCTACTGATGAATGGCTAGCAAAAATTATAGAATGGAATAAATATTTCGAAATATATCACGATGAATCGTATAAAAAAGGCCCCGGAGTTGTACAGAATTAGTCAGTGGAAACAGTTTTACCTTTTACTTTAATAAAAGATTTTTGTAAATTAAGAACTATAATAAGAATTAATTATAGAAATCTTAAACAAGAAAACTATAAAATATTGAAAAGAATGCCTTCTGAAAATGGTGATTGTCGAAAAAAAATTAAAAAGTTAAGTAAGATAATCACATAATAAAAAATATAGCTCATTAATTTGTTAAATAAATATTAGACAAAAGACTTGTAAATTTATTGACGTACAGTACACTTATTAAATCCGAAAATTCTACAGTAGTTTACATTTAGTAGTAATTTAATAATTAATTAAGAAATGATTTAATATTTTATCGTATTTTGTTATTTGAAAGATCTGTCATGTTGAAGTAGAGGGTTTGCTGTGACGTCACATAGAGCCAAGGTCACGCTAACAAATATACGGGATCTGGCTATCCTTGTAGTTTAAAGTCCTTGACCTTCCCCTACGTGAAGAAGGCCCACCAGTGACTAAGTGGTCCAATTCCCTGAACAATGGGAGTTCGGTCGTGGGTTCGCGCCTCGCCAGGATGTCCATGTGGAGCTTTCTGGGTTTTGTTCACGTTTAAATACGGGCCAGTTACCCTTAAAAAGACCTCCCGGAAGGCATTCCCCTAGGCAGATTGTCCAAATGTTGCGTTTCCATAACTTAATAAAACAAACAAACCTTTACATGCAGAATATTCTTGTGACAACGTTAGACGTAAATGTAACCAAACAAAAAACTAATGATAGAATCAGGCATTAAACAGTTAAACATATCACTAGATACACTCTAATATCCTTTCAACATGTGTCCTCTGAAATTTCAAATTGAAGAACAAATATTCTACAATTCTGTATTTCAAAACTTATTCTATTCGTTGCTTGTAACAACTTACTGGCTTAATAATAGTAGAATATAGACATTTCTATATAATCAATTGTTATACTTTGACAAATTAGAAATTATGTAATGAGAATAACTTTTGTGTTATGAATAATTTTAAATAATTTTCTAAGACGAAAATAAAGTGATAAAATTATCGTGTTAATAATTTTAGATAAATATTCATGATTAGATTCGATTTAATAAATGAGCACTGACTTGAACACGTAATTATATGCATCTACAACCAGCTTCTCGGTCGTATCTTCACTTGTTATCAGTCAGTTCGTTTTATGTCAACAATACATGTAACAGAAGAAAATACTATAACAGATTACGAACACAACGAGTTATATAATACGAATACTTGTCCAACAATTTATCTTTTATCGTACATGATACGAATAACACCCGCCGTTTTGTATAAGTACACAGAATATAGCCTATATTTTCTTTTTAACGATTAGAATCAAAAACAGATAAAATTATTTAAACATGACATGCAAGTATATAAATTTGAAAATTCATTTTATTCTAAATAAGAAAATGTAACCATTTATCTAATTCATTTTTATTAATTTTTTCCATAATCTTTAAATCATAAACGATATAATTTTAAGTTAAAATATAAAACAAAATATTTACCTTCCCCGATCCAACAGGGCCTATGACAATTAATAATTCTCCAGACTGCATGTTTAGTGATATTCCATTTAATGTTGGTTCAAATCCCTTTAAAAAAACAAAAAAAGAAGCAGTTATTAAAATATACACAGCTAATCATAAAAGTTATAAATCAGAAATATTAATAATAAACTATAAATTAATTTATGATAATGTCAGTTTAAAGTAATCGAAAATATATGTTAATAATTATTATAAAACTAGCAGATGAGCCCGGTGTTGCTCGGGAAAAGGATAATAACGAACATTAAGATTATTAGATTATTTCGTACTTCTAACCCTTCTATTATATTACAATATATTATTTGATTTATATAACTACAAATGCTATCTTACGTAAGGGTTTAAAACACTAATTGCGTAATGTCACGTATTTAAAAACTTCTTTAAATTGTGTACAGTAGAAGCAGAAAGAATTTTAAACTTCTGCTAGATTAATCACTCTGTGTGATAAACTTTAACGTAAGATAACCTTCGTAGTTATATAAATCAAATAATATAATTTAATAAATATTAAAACGAAAATCATATAAAGAGTTTGGTTTTTTTAGTCTACCAGTGTCACGTTTATCATGATGCTCGAACTCTCTATCCTTCCTCAATATAGAGAAAAGAGAAACATGAGAGTCGAGGCCAGAGGTAGTAAAATTAGAGGCAGGAGACCCAGATTAACTGTATAGAAACTTCGGGTTTGGAATAGATGTCACGTTACTTGGATTCAAATTTTCCCCTGAACGAAGTTAGATAGCTGACTAGCACGACTCTATTGCTAACAGGAAAAGTATGATGCACAGGAGCAAAAGTATGAATAAAAGATAGAGAACATTGTGACGAAAAGTTGCAGGCCGGCATTGTGACGATGTCACAATAAATAATCGCTCCGTCGAATTAGTTTGGTTTATTTAGTTACAGCAATGCGACACGTGAGCGATTTGCTGGGAGGGCTGCATCTCAGGAAAACTTTTATGGGAAGCAGGCCTCTTTTTAGGTGAAGAAAACTCAGAAAACTCCACGTGGCCAGACCATTGGCCCAAATCTACGAATAACTAACTACCAGAGTTTGGTGGTTTTACACTCGGCTACTAGAAGGCACTTATTAGAATTAAGAAAGTACTATTCAGAAATGAAATAACCCGAGTTCTTAGATGTGGAAAATTAAATACAGTACTATAGACTTTCACAGAGTAACATTTTCGAATGCACGCAGGCAAGTGCTATATGCTATCTGTTGTAGTTATTACATAGTGCGTCTATTTGCGCTATATCATTGTCGCAGTAATTAAGTGAATATAATATATATATTTTAAAATTATATATTTTTCTATAAGAATTATATTTAGATTATTATTTTGTTAATTTTTTAATAGATGGCGCTACGTGTAAATCAGCAAATCGAATGAGGATAGCAATTTATTAATTTACAGAAATCCAGTAGATATTTTGGGATGGGAAGTACAACATTATCTTAGTTAAGGATATATAAAACATAAATGCAGAGTTTCATAGCAATTCGTCTAACGGCCTAGGTGTGTATAGCTAACAAACAAACATTCTCATTTATAAATATAGATTTAAAATTAATTATTGTTTATTGTTTTAAAAATCATTTATACGTAAGCTACACATTGTTTGTGAATTGAATGTTTAGTAACATTACAATAATCTCTCATCCTCTGAAATTTTTCCGATAATATGTTGTGTCCTGTCTAGTGTTATTAACGTAACAATACCAAATATTTAAGAATATCACGTAGTAACAATTCGTTTATGAGATCATTCGCTGAACCGTAACACTCCCCACCCATTTGTGCAGTTACAAACATAGATTAAATCTCATTTTATTCAATTTAACATATATGTGGAATACGAGTTCATGCATAGGGCTACAGAATTTAGAAAATAACGAAATGTTTGTAAAGTTACAAATGCGATCGAAGGCATTTGTAATTTTGCATAGAAAATCTTTCGAGAGCGCAATGCCTTCTAGAATGGCTTTGTATGGAAAAGCTTTCGAATTCACATACATAAAAAAAATTCGGTAAAATTCTACAAATTCAACTCATTGATCGAGTGTGAACCCGACATCAACTACCATTGTTCTGTAGTGTTATCCATTTATCCACTTGTAGGCCAAAATGACTGTTATTTCGGTTCAAATCTTAACACACGATGCTAACTATTCCATCACTTTAACAGATGTAAATTCATAAAGAAAATAACCAGTGACGATCACATCATTCTACACGAAGTGGATGTATCATAAATTCCATATTCATGATATATCCACTTTAAAATTATCGAATTAAACAAATCGTAACAGATAAAATTTTCATTGCAAAACTTATATTAAATTCGAAGCTATGTCTTACTTTTTTCCAAGCAGCTGCGACCCTATCCATTCGTATTTCGTATTCTGTTAAATTTTTTTCCTCTTCTACAGTTTTGACTGCATTGTTATCTTTTTCTTGAAGGAGGAGGAAATTCTAAATTAAAATTTCAAAAATGTTAGTGTTGGGAATAAAAGTTTATACATGGGTTTGAGATGAACTAGGTGATTAAGACCCAGGTAATGATTTTAAACTCCTCAAATGGATTATAGTCGATTGAAAAAAACCAAGAAAATTTTTAAATAATCAATTTATCAATAAACAACTAATCTACTGATTAAAATAAATTCGTGTCTTGTGTTCATCCTCGTGACATTCGTTAATCTTAAATGATTCAAAACTTCAAACTTGTTCACAGAATACAAATTTTCATGATACATGCTGACATCGGTAGATGGAAGCAATTTCATATACAAGTGGAATTCTAATTTCACGCTTTATTCAGACGTTCTTCGTACATAAAAAGTTTTGTAGTTTTGCGTTGTGAAGATTTCGGGTTTATTGTGAATTTTATCACACAATATTGGCTATTCAGTAGACTTTTCCTATGTAAGTACGTTTTCCGATTTCTTGTATAATTTACCACAAAATATCTTCTATTGAATAGACTCTATTCAGTACATTTTCCCTGTTTAGGCAGGTTTCATAGTTATTCAGTTTTCGTTACTAACTTCTTTTAATATTTGATATCTATATTTACAATAATATTAGTAATTAAATGTTCATATCCTCGAGTAATTTCTGAGTTAGTATTTCAATAATAAACTTTGAAAAGAATAATTTAAAAATTGCTCAATACCTGTATCCTCTTTAATGAAACCAAAATTTCTGCAACAGATCCCAATGCGTGAGAAACTAGACAAATAATGTAGATGAAGATATACATTGAAAACGTCATTGTGACGAATACAATTTCGGCATTTAATTGTCCTCCATTTAAAAGAAATGCGAGATATGTGAAGAAAGTAAATAATTTCGATATAGGATAACCCAATATAATTAATATTCCACTTGCATATAAAAACATTCGAATTTTTTTCATTTCTTTCCTGCAAATATAAACAATTAAATAATACTAATTGTAGAATTCTGAAAGTAATTATTTAAAGATTAACACATTAACATTCTAAATTACAATAAAACCAGTGTAAATCGGAATTGAATGATGTCAAATATTTTCTCCAATTTGGAATATTTATGCTCTGAACAGCGTTTACTTTTTTAAACAGAAACGCGCTTCCGG
The DNA here is from genome assembly GCF_000671375.1 of Centruroides sculpturatus. NCBI lineage: Eukaryota > Metazoa > Arthropoda > Arachnida > Scorpiones > Buthidae > Centruroides > Centruroides sculpturatus. Next base: position 173,898 of record NW_019385127.1, on the reverse strand, counting down.
AAAATTTTCTCTGTTTACGCATTAATTCGTTTTATTTAGGTTCCGTTTTATACAAATTTTAATATATTTCATTGCACTTACATTCTGATTTTTTCTATTAAAGCGGCATATGGCGATTCCCAGGTGTACATCTTGATTAATCTCATATCAGCAATCATCTCGTTCAACAGATTCAATCTTTCGTCTCCCAATACAGCTGCTTGTAATCTATTATGCAATTATATTTAAATATATATAAATATATACGGTTACAAAATTGTATAAAGTTAAATACTGGACATATATTTTATATCTAAAGACAATGTTACTTTAAAGCGAAGACGTTCATTTATGTAGTACTGAATATTACAAAAGTTTTGTTTATGCTATTTCAACAACTTTTTATACTACACTCCCCTGCAAAAAAAATAAAGACGATATACAAATTCTCAGATTATAAGCGAATGTACGAGTTTTATTGAATGGAATTTTTTCTATAGTTTGTGTGATAAGCATACATCGAAACACGAGTAAAGTATACATTGGCTCTGTTAGAAATATACAAATCAACTTATATGTAAAATCGGGTGTTTTATACTGTGCTTTGATACTTCAATTACGGAATAGGCAGTTTGTTTGCTATGTCTCAAAATAGTAATTTGGGTAATGGTCAAAGATGGCGAGCCGTGGGCAGGTTAGAATCTGGTCAAGCTATTGAAAAAGCTGCTCAATTCTTCAGAGTATTTTTATTTAAAGTTCTTTTAAACTTAATAAAACGTAAAGATAAAATACATTGTTATTGATTTACATTTCGTTTTGCTTTATCAAATGCATGTTGGCTACACATTATTGGCTATTGACAATGTCAAACTTTTCATTGCGAAAACTTCTACTGGATTAGTGTTATTCTCCCAAACACCTCACTAGGGTCATTAGTAATGTTACAAATTAAAATATAATAAAACACTTTCGTTATAGAATACACCATTAGTGACCGATTTATTTTAAACACAGATCCGTACTGAAAATGCAATAGTCTCACTGAATCTAAAGTATTATAAAAAAACTTTCTATTTTGGTATCATAATTAATACCATACGCTCATTGAAAAAACAATATGCACCAAAAAAGATTCAATGTAATTGAATGAAACTTTAGTACTATGATTACAACAATAATAAAGGATTAATTGTACAGCAAAAACATTATGACTTCTACAACAGTGAAACAATTTAGACGCACCTTTAATATCTTCACAAAATTATCTTTACTTTCCTGTAATACAAACTCTGGCCTGAATCATGCGGATATAAGCTCAAACGTTTTCTATGCTTTCATTTTATAGCAGCGCACTTTGCTATTCCTTTTGATTTTTTTAATGCTTTTTTAATCAGTCCGATGATGATACGGTGTCTGATTATACCACGTTAAGAAAGAATAGAAAACCTAGAAAGACGTTAATTAACATATAATTGCACCAAATAAACATTCACGTGATTCATGAGCGTATAATATTTATTTTCCAAATATACTTTATGCACAATTGCACAAAAACTGCTCCAAAAATGAAAAGCCAGTTTCTAAATATATTTTTTCGCTTATAAAAACAACTATTTTAATATTTGATTTTTTATCCTGTGGTTAATATGAGGAGGTTTTTAATCATAATATAGCCATAATGGGTTCGGTCAGGTCCATAACGGCATGTCTACATATGTTGGCCCTCATCTAATATTTTTGTATCATACATCCTATTGAAAAACTTGGGTTGCTCGAAGGATTCGAACCTTGGCATTTCAAATCATTCTGCTAACACATTGATCATTTTATCATTTTTACTATCAGCTAATGTAGAATAGATTTCAATTAAGTACATTAAATTTTATGTATGTTAAATACATCAATTCCATTTCTATTAATAATTATTAAATAATGAACGATTTATTTATTTCTTTACAGATACTTTACAATTATATAATTTAAAATAATAATTACCTCAATTTTGAATATAGTTTACTGAAAGCAATTTGTATAGGAAGATAGATAAATATGACTAAGAATCCAATTAGAATAGTCCATCCATAATACTTCCACAACATGGCTATCGAAGTAATGATGAAAAAAGGAGACATAACTAAAGGTGGAAGACAGGCAACATTCTGAAATAGATGAAAGTTATATACATATATAACTATTAATTTAATTAAAATTAATATAAATTTGAGTTTAATCATTTTTGAAATCATAAAGTATGCACGAGCTACTTTTGTTTTTACATTGCAGGATTGTTATTCTGGCAGCTACAGTATCAGTGTTGAAAATTATTGATAATGGTGGATTACTGGGTTTTTGTGTTTTCGAAAAATTCTAAAATTTATGTGTTATCAATATGGCAGACATTTCTGTATATTTTATATGTGCGCATTTCGCTGCATTTTTGAATTGATTATCTCCACCCTTTTATCAGTTTGAAGATTACAGAGAGCATGTCCATGTAATTTTAAAAACAATTGAGAATCTTGTAAAACTGAACAGAATATGTTCTTGCATACAATCAATATTCACGAGCACATGAAATTTATTTTCCACTCATACAGTATGTACTGCACTATCCCACACTTTTCATTCTATTCGATAAGAGTTATTCTTTTATAAATGTAAACAATACCAGAAATGACGTCAGAGCGAAAAATCTCCGCGTTACATAGGAAATCTCATGACAAGAAAAAACCTTTAGATAATAACGTGTGTGTCGCATATCATGTTGCCATACTTGTCTGGCCCAACATAATATGAAAATATTAAAATTAATGCCCGTCTAACAGTCCTGACTTTTCCCCTATAGAGAATATGTGGTGTAGAATTAAAAACGTATTAAGAGAAAGTCCACAAGAAAATGTGGATAGTTTAAGCAAAAATTCAAGCAAATTTCGTGTTAAATCACTCGAAATGAAGGCCAGGCTCTTGTTGACACAAAGAACGATCATATGAAAGCTGTTGTATTTGTCAGTTGTAAACTTCAGTTATAATCAAAGTTTAGCAATATAAAATAATTATAAGTATATAAAATTTTTCAGTTTGAAATTACTGAAGATATATTAAAATGGCTTTCTGTCCAAGCTGTTTTCGTCGGGACTGTATAATACGCGGCGAAATATATGGGTTTGTGTGGTATATACTAATTAAACATGTTGTTTAGAACATTATTTTTAACTTACATTTTGGAATTTGCTGACGTCATTCGCTAGGAGATTGACCTTTTGTCCCACATTTGATCTTTCCAGAGACGAAGGACATAACCTAATTGCCTACAAATGAAAGTTTTATGCGTAATAAATATTTTTGGAAAATTATATTATTTTTAATGAAAAATACTACTATAATATTAATACTAGTGTTAATACTAGTGTAATAAAATTTAGTAAAGTTCTCAGAAAAACTAATATGTTAAATTTTCTAACAATATAGACTTGTCTAAGATATAATTCTTTGGTTTACTTCCAGTTAAAATCTTTTGAGTTTATTTTATAATCCTAATAGTAATACTCAGCATATGACACTCTATATTATCCTATCAATAATTATTATTAAATAACAAATTTCTCTTGACTTCACTGAGAGCTATTGCTATAAAAGTGTTGTCAGCAGCTGAAGAGAAGACTAGATCTAAATTGCATCCTGGAAAATAACAATTCCATGTTAGTGATTTCGGTCTATATTTCAGATATTTTCCTGTGTGGTAAATCTTAATTTTATTTGTGAAATTAAGAATATTGCTTCGAAAATTAATAAATTGTGCAATTAAGAAAAAATGAAAATGTAATATTGCTTCGTTTGACCGAAGGGCAATCTATATATTAATATACTTTAGTTTTTCTCCGCTATGTATTTCCACGTTGATGGTAATTTTTTAGCGTCAGACACACATCTTTATACTTCGGTATATTTCCAACTTTTCTGTACTCATCCGTAATGGGAATGCACTGGTTTTATGATGTCGGCTTTCCCATTTTACAATTGATCATTTCGCTTGCGCCATGTAGACAACTCAGTGCAACACTGTCCTTAAACGATATCAAAAAAAGGCATACTTCGACATTTTGATTTTGTGGCTCCAATGTACTCTTTTTGATTCTCAACTGTTCGCTTTTTACGCAATTCTATAGACTCCTGCCTGTTTTTTTTTTTTTGTCATATCTAAAAAGTTTGTAAGCCTCTAAATCTCAGTTAATGGAGAAGTGTCTAAACGCTAGGAACTCTGAAATATTACCATCAGCATGGAAATACATGGTGGAGAAAAACTAAAGCATACCAATTTATAGATTGCCCTTCGGTCAAACGAACCAACATTACATTTTCATTTTTGGCTTTACATTCTATATTAACACATTTATTGTAATTATAATTTATGTTTCATCATTGACTATTAATGTAATTTGATTTTTTTGTAATGTTGTCTTTTTAAAAAATTGTTTAATATTCTTTTATTCATATTTAAATTTATTATATTCGAAATTCCGTTAGAATGTTATATTCTAACGATAGAATTTAATATAACGCATGAAGATGGCTTGTAGAACAAGCCGAAAACGTTCGTGATTATTAAGCGTTTCCCTTGGTAAAATAAGGTGTTATATGTGGTTTATATAAACTGAGATTTCATATCTTCACAATATATTTCAAATTACTTTCAAAGATAAAATTACAAAACAAATTATTGCTGGCAGAGTCTTTTACAAACAGTTTGCATTTGATTTTAATCTCTTCGATCCACTTAATAAAACTTCACTATTGTATGAAGAATATAAAAGTAATACTTCACTTATAATACATTATATTTGCTACTCACCTTTCTATATGTAAGAGTGCAGAAAGCTATCTTTAACTTCATTGCATGTAATTCAGTTATAAACACAAGAATATTAACTACAAACAAATAAATCGCAATTAGGCCAAAAAATCCCGCAACTGTAGCATAAATGTTGTATTGATTCAATTCCTGTCTGTTCTCAAAATAATTTATTATTAATCCTACGAAGTATGCTTGGCCTGCAGTTAACAACGTTGCCTGCAAATGAAGATAAATATCAATTATTTAAATTATTTAGCACATGTTTTACGTCTTTCAAATCGGTAGTCATAATACCTGAATGATTGAAAGTAACATTATTATTAAGTATTTCCAACCAACGAAACGTAATAAAGCTTTCAGTATGCTCGAATTCCCCTTCTGCAATTCCTTGTTCCATTCTCTGAAAATAAATTGCAATAAAGCCTAAAAATTGATTTAAAAAATATTTGAATCCATGCAGAAATGAAAGTTACATGCTGAGAAAAAACCAGGTGTGTTCCACATTTCGAAAATAATAGTTTGAAGCAAATCGATTTTTTAACTTAAAGCATCTTTCAGAATATTAAACCTATATTTTGGCAAATTGCTCAATCCGCTCGAAGATCGCAAGTGTGACGTCTAGGCGATTTTCCTGTGAATTTTAGTGAAGAGTTTAGTCACGTGGCACCTGTGAAATGTCGAGATTTTTCATTCGGTAACTCTGCGTGCTGTGTGCAATTCTAAAGTTCACAGAGCATGTTCTTCAGGTTGAAAAATTAGAAAAGTAAAGATTTTTTCATAAATTTCTGGAAATTTTAATCGATTAGTTTTATAACTAACTAGCTGTTACCCGCGACTTCGCCCGCGGAGGTTTTGCAAGCAAATCCCATTTATATTCAGTATTTCAACAACCATAGTAATTGTTATATGACTCCTACCGCTGAGAATAATGAGAATTGCTGAGAATCAAACGAACTGTTTTCAGTTTGATCAATTTTCTGGAACATTTACAATCGTTCTATAATCAAACCAATATGCAATAACAAATTCAAATTTAAAATGGTTCGAACATTTGGTTAAAAAATCGAAATATATAAAAAAAATATTTATAACAATGTCTGAAATGTTATCAATTTAAGGGAAAGTATGGAATCAATTTCAAAAGTCGTTCTTCAGGTTAAACCTTAATGCTCTCCCTCTCCCCCCCGCTGGGGAATTTCGAAAAATCCCTTCTTAGTGTGTGTTTTCATGACGTACCCTAACTGTGTACCAAATTTCACCTCTAGGTTAAGCGGTTTGCTCTGGGCAATGATGAATCAGTGACTAAGTCAGTCTGTCAGTCAGGACAAGTAATTTTATATATTTAGATTGTGAATAAATTAAATATATTTTTTAAATTATTATATATTATTTATTGAAAAAAGGAATAACTGGGTTTATTATTCTGTATAATCGCAAGTACTTTTGTCATAAGTAAATAAATTGTGCTACTGATATTATGGTTTTCACTATTGGCAAATCCAAGTGTTTGAAATAGTTAGGTTGAAATGTTAAAAAATACAAATTGTCAGTTAACAATATTCTTATATCAAAACTTACGTAAAATGTTACAAAACTGTATTTATATACATTATACAACTGTTAAGTTTTAAATTGTTATTGAAAATCGTCCTTGCATGTTTAACATTGTAGCAGCATTATATTTGGTACTTTACTAAACACATCAACTAATTCTCAAAGTTTATGTTTTTCAGAGCACTAAATACAATGAATTTAATTAATCATTCATCTATTTACAAGTATAAAATAAGTGAAATAATGTGTTTTGTAGATTATTTTGATTGTAAAAAATTTCAAGTACTGAAATTTTAAAGTAAATAGGAAAAGTAAATATTATTGTAAGAGCCTGAAGTTTGTAGTGGAACATTTTGGAGTTCTCGATGGGTTTGATATTTTAAAAGGTTATTTAAAATGTAAAAAGATAGAGAATTTATCTACAGTAGAACCTCGATTATCCGCCCCCGATCAACCGACCCCTCGGTTAACCGACCGTCCTAGTCGGCAAATTTCAAATGTCCGCTAGTGATGTGGCGCTACAGTATTTGGCTATGTCTTGGCTACTTTAATATTATTTTTACGTGTTTTAGCTGGCAACACTCATTCGACCATGAAAGGGAGCCAGTATTTAAACGAAGCTTAATTTTCTAATTTTTAACGATACAATAGCGACGATTATTATTTTAAAAAATTTTTGTTAGGCTTAACATCGATGAAAATTCAACGCAAAATAGGTTAATAGCGATATACTAATATACTAATTACATGGGATATAATAATATACTACACTAATAATGGATTTTTTCATACTTTTCGGTTATCCGACTTTTCAATTATCCGACCAACCCCAGTCCCCAATTAGGGCGGATAATCGAGGTTCTACTGTATCTGTATTATCTTTGCTCTTCCTCTGATTCACAGAGATAAGTGAATTGTTCTGTCGAAAATGATAGTTAATACTTGGATATCGACTCACAAACGCCCGATTTCCCTTATTAACAGAACCAGGGCAAGAACTTGTGGACAATCTCATTGGTCCATCCATTTTGTATATAAGGTGACTACCTTCAACCGACGCTTTTAGTCACGTACAGCCATGCTTCTAGCCATAGGCAATAGTTACCCTTAGATAAAGTTTCCACTTATATTTTTGGTGCTTTCATCCAGTGCTAAATTATAAGTCTACAAAAGTTTCACTCTTCTTCTGCAAAGTGTTATAAGATTCTCACAGCACGTCAATATTACATAACAAATTTATATTATTTGTAAGCTCTCTCACACCGCGACTTTTTCAGGATAGAATGGATACTCTCTCCATGTAGATAATATTTTAATAATTCGTTATTATAGTAATTGAGTATTAATCTGATCACCTATTGTTGCGTATTATTATTTATTGTATACATTTTGTTATATAGTCGCTTAAATAAATATATTTGATTACTTTAAATTTATGTTATCAATTTGCCTACCTCCATCGATTTCCCAAAGTAAAGTAAACAATCTCCTACCTATTTTCTTTAGGCCACTCGCATAAAACAATTTCATTTTAAACGCGAATTGGGACGCGTATAATAATCCTAACTGCTAAAAGGACCCCGACATACGACAAAAGATTCCATATATCTTCCTTGTCTATCAAATTCGAATCATCTTGTTCAGTGAGCGAGGGTTTTACCGCCCCGTCAGATCACACATTTGGTGTCAGGAGTTTCAGTGTTTATCCCATCTCCTCAGTGGCACTTTTCACACTTTTCCATTCTGCAAAACATGTGAATTGCCTCACGGGCAATTATCGCATTATTGTACAGTACTTGTGAGTCAAATAAAATATTTACTGTAAATCAAATAAGTATAAATTTTGCTATAACTTTATATATTGTTAAATATTAAGATGAATATTTCAGTATACGAGTAATTATATATATTTATATAATAATAATTCATATATATATAAAGAAGTAATAATGACTAATATATATATAATAATTTTCGCTATTTAATATGATTAGATTTATCAAAACGATAAATAACGCTAATTGAATCAAGTAGCAGCAACTGAAATATCGATGTCCACAAGTAAATAATAATTAACTTACTTCTGAAGCAAATCTCCAAGATACTCTGAAGAATAATATTTTGAAATTTCGAATAAATCTTTTTCCGTCAAAACTCGCTTTCTTCCCTCGTTTATTAATGGAAAAACCCAACTGGAAAAAATTTATTTAATTATTATTCTTGTTTACCGTAATTTTCTTGTACTGATAATTCTGAAACTGTTATAATCGTAATACAACACAACGAACGATGTTTATCAACACAGATGAGTTATCGTAATCAATTGTTGGAATTAAGGAATTTTTAATTTCAAACTTTAAAGACTGTTTCAGCTGTACTATAGATTACTACCTATGGAGTTTCGGGATTTTGAGTATATATTTGAACTCACGGGACCGAGACGAGTTCACCGGTACCCTACTTTTGGACCGGAGTTGAAAAATAAGAAAGTTGTCATACTTTTTTCCAGGCGATCACGCGATGATCGGGAGTCAAGTCGCTCTCTCCGCTAAGCCTATCGCGTGTTTAACAGGCAGTCCAGCAAGTCGACCATATATACCTTCAACAGAGGCAGATGTTGATCCACGAGCACATTGATCGTCTGCAGTTGGAGTTAAGTCCTTTTCGCATGCCCCCGCACTCCTCGACCTCAGGGCTCGACCTCAGCCGCCGACACGCTGGATATCGCTCGAGGTCGGATACTACTACGCGCCGCTATCGCGGCATGTCTAACAAACCTATCCTATCCTCCGGGAGATGACCGTCACCGCTAGGTGAGAAAAAACTGAAATGGCGTGGAATGCACTGTAAAAGGCAAGAAATCGTAAATATTATAACTTTCTTATTTTTCGTCTCTGTCCAAAAGTAGGGTACCGTTGAACTCGTCTCGGTCCCCTGAGTTCAAATATATACTCAAAGTCACGAAATTCCATAGGTGATAATCTATAGTACAGCTGAAAATTAAATTATCAATTAAATAAATTTAGTCTGCTATGTTAAATATAACGTTAAACGTTATATTTAATTAATCAAATTTTCGGCCGTTATTATCGGCCGAAAATAATTTCCTGGATATTTTAGATCTATAATCGAAGATTTATGAGAAATAAATGTATTTAACTGATAAATATTCTCAATTGCCATGTGTTATGAAAGATATTTAAATTATGCAACGTGTACTTTCAGCGACCGAATTCTTATCAGATAAAATTAAACACGTATATAATTATATAAATATGTTTTCTCCAAGTATATTGCTGTGTAATTCTATATTTATGCAATAACGTCTCATAAGCTACAAAAAACGTTTGTAAATTGTTTGAGTGGTAATAACATAAACTATATAATTTTTTACTACTTAGTTAAAATAATAGCTTTAAAAAACTAATCAAATTAAGTTTTTAATTATATTTTGCATAATATATTAGATTAAACGAAAAATTAAACACACATCGAATACAGAATATATCGCGTGTTTGATAAACAAAATAATTTTTATTAAATCTTTTTGATTTATCTCGTAAATCCATAAATCCCTATTAATATATACTGTATGTTTCACAGTCTCGTGCACACGGAAAGATTTGCGGTGTTATCTTATAAAAACTGAACAATAAATTAAAAAATAATATATAATTTGTATTTACACCTGTATTATAATATGAAATGACGGTGTGAAAATATTAGAGGCTTTCTTTTAAAATATTACATTATGAACATTAAACTTAATAGTTATTTATAATACAAAATTTCACTTATTAATTGGGGAAAATAATATTACATACCAGAAAAATATACGAGAGAAAACACCAACCGTATCGAATGGGTTACTTTTCTCTTTCCTCTCCATTCTCTATTAATTTGTCTCGTCTATGCTTTTCTATACACTGCATATGTAGTATCATTCATCAAGTCTAAACATCTAACAGATAACATATAATATTTATTTTAAAGTGTAAAGGTTTAGCGTGTTAGTTGAGTTCAGAAGAAGTTTCGTCAAGATGTTATATTAATGAATAGAAAGTTAACATTTATTTATAATATTTGATTATAAATAGGTTGAAATGTAGTCGTAAAAGTGTTGGTTACATAAAAATCTGTCAGCATTTTTTCATCGGATAAGATGTATCTACGTGCAAATCATACTGAGCAGGATTCGTATACTTATACGCATCCTGCTCAGTACGAAAACTGTATCTAATTCCTCACTGAGTCAGAAGTATATTACGTGATGTAACCTCGATTACTCTAATTTGATTAATTAATAATTATGATAATGGGAAATGCCCTTGCAGAAGCTGCAGCCTGACCGGTATGTACTAGTATAGGGGAGATCGGGGCAAGATCGGCATGTTAAGCTTTACTTAAATTTTGTGTAATAAATACTGCTGTAAACTGAAAAAAAAGCTTTGCATATTGTCTATTGGAATGTTACCTCACTATAGAACTGGTTAAAATCAGTTTGGAAATAAAANTGCAATTCCTTGTTCCATTCTCTGAAAATAAATTGCAATAAAGCCTAAAAATTGATTTAAAAAATATTTGAATCCATGCAGAAATGAAAGTTACATGCTGAGAAAAAACCAGGTGTGTTCCACATTTCGAAAATAATAGTTTGAAGCAAATCGATTTTTTAACTTAAAGCATCTTTCAGAATATTAAACCTATATTTTGGCAAATTGCTCAATCCGCTCGAAGATCGCAAGTGTGACGTCTAGGCGATTTTCCTGTGAATTTTAGTGAAGAGTTTAGTCACGTGGCACCTGTGAAATGTCGAGATTTTTCATTCGGTAACTCTGCGTGCTGTGTGCAATTCTAAAGTTCACAGAGCATGTTCTTCAGGTTGAAAAATTAGAAAAGTAAAGATTTTTTCATAAATTTCTGGAAATTTTAATCGATTAGTTTTATAACTAACTAGCTGTTACCCGCGACTTCGCCCGCGGAGGTTTTGCAAGCAAATCCCATTTATATTCAGTATTTCAACAACCATAGTAATTGTTATATGACTCCTACCGCTGAGAATAATGAGAATTGCTGAGAATCAAACGAACTGTTTTCAGTTTGATCAATTTTCTGGAACATTTACAATCGTTCTATAATCAAACCAATATGCAATAACAAATTCAAATTTAAAATGGTTCGAACATTTGGTTAAAAAATCGAAATATATAAAAAAAATATTTATAACAATGTCTGAAATGTTATCAATTTAAGGGAAAGTATGGAATCAATTTCAAAAGTCGTTCTTCAGGTTAAACCTTAATGCTCTCCCTCTCCCCCCCGCTGGGGAATTTCGAAAAATCCCTTCTTAGTGTGTGTTTTCATGACGTACCCTAACTGTGTACCAAATTTCACCTCTAGGTTAAGCGGTTTGCTCTGGGCAATGATGAATCAGTGACTAAGTCAGTCTGTCAGTCAGGACAAGTAATTTTATATATTTAGATTGTGAATAAATTAAATATATTTTTTAAATTATTATATATTATTTATTGAAAAAAGGAATAACTGGGTTTATTATTCTGTATAATCGCAAGTACTTTTGTCATAAGTAAATAAATTGTGCTACTGATATTATGGTTTTCACTATTGGCAAATCCAAGTGTTTGAAATAGTTAGGTTGAAATGTTAAAAAATACAAATTGTCAGTTAACAATATTCTTATATCAAAACTTACGTAAAATGTTACAAAACTGTATTTATATACATTATACAACTGTTAAGTTTTAAATTGTTATTGAAAATCGTCCTTGCATGTTTAACATTGTAGCAGCATTATATTTGGTACTTTACTAAACACATCAACTAATTCTCAAAGTTTATGTTTTTCAGAGCACTAAATACAATGAATTTAATTAATCATTCATCTATTTACAAGTATAAAATAAGTGAAATAATGTGTTTTGTAGATTATTTTGATTGTAAAAAATTTCAAGTACTGAAATTTTAAAGTAAATAGGAAAAGTAAATATTATTGTAAGAGCCTGAAGTTTGTAGTGGAACATTTTGGAGTTCTCGATGGGTTTGATATTTTAAAAGGTTATTTAAAATGTAAAAAGATAGAGAATTTATCTACAGTAGAACCTCGATTATCCGCCCCCGATCAACCGACCCCTCGGTTAACCGACCGTCCTAGTCGGCAAATTTCAAATGTCCGCTAGTGATGTGGCGCTACAGTATTTGGCTATGTCTTGGCTACTTTAATATTATTTTTACGTGTTTTAGCTGGCAACACTCATTCGACCATGAAAGGGAGCCAGTATTTAAACGAAGCTTAATTTTCTAATTTTTAACGATACAATAGCGACGATTATTATTTTAAAAAATTTTTGTTAGGCTTAACATCGATGAAAATTCAACGCAAAATAGGTTAATAGCGATATACTAATATACTAATATACTACACTAATAATGGATTTTTTCATACTTTTCGGTTATCCGACTTTTCAATTATCCGACCAACCCCAGTCCCCAATTAGGGCGGATAATCGAGGTTCTACTGTATCTGTATTATCTTTGCTCTTCCTCTGATTCACAGAGATAAGTGAATTGTTCTGTCGAAAATGATAGTTAATACTTGGATATCGACTCACAAACGCCCGATTTCCCTTATTAACAGAACCAGGGCAAGAACTTGTGGACAATCTCATTGGTCCATCCATTTTGTATATAAGGTGACTACCTTCAACCGACGCTTTTAGTCACGTACAGCCATGCTTCTAGCCATAGGCAATAGTTACCCTTAGATAAAGTTTCCACTTATATTTTTGGTGCTTTCATCCAGTGCTAAATTATAAGTCTACAAAAGTTTCACTCTTCTTCTGCAAAGTGTTATAAGATTCTCACAGCACGTCAATATTACATAACAAATTTATATTATTTGTAAGCTCTCTCACACCGCGACTTTTTCAGGATAGAATGGATACTCTCTCCATGTAGATAATATTTTAATAATTCGTTATTATAGTAATTGAGTATTAATCTGATCACCTATTGTTGCGTATTATTATTTATTGTATACATTTTGTTATATAGTCGCTTAAATAAATATATTTGATTACTTTAAATTTATGTTATCAATTTGCCTACCTCCATCGATTTCCCAAAGTAAAGTAAACAATCTCCTACCTATTTTCTTTAGGCCACTCGCATAAAACAATTTCATTTTAAACGCGAATTGGGACGCGTATAATAATCCTAACTGCTAAAAGGACCCCGACATACGACAAAAGATTCCATATATCTTCCTTGTCTATCAAATTCGAATCATCTTGTTCAGTGAGCGAGGGTTTTACCGCCCCGTCAGATCACACATTTGGTGTCAGGAGTTTCAGTGTTTATCCCATCTCCTCAGTGGCACTTTTCACACTTTTCCATTCTGCAAAACATGTGAATTGCCTCACGGGCAATTATCGCATTATTGTACAGTACTTGTGAGTCAAATAAAATATTTACTGTAAATCAAATAAGTATAAATTTTGCTATAACTTTATATATTGTTAAATATTAAGATGAATATTTCAGTATACGAGTAATTATATATATTTATATAATAATAATTCATATATATATAAAGAAGTAATAATGACTAATATATATATAATAATTTTCGCTATTTAATATGATTAGATTTATCAAAACGATAAATAACGCTAATTGAATCAAGTAGCAGCAACTGAAATATCGATGTCCACAAGTAAATAATAATTAACTTACTTCTGAAGCAAATCTCCAAGATACTCTGAAGAATGATATTTTGAAATTTCGAATAAATCTTTTTCCGTCAAAACTCGCTTTCTTCCCTCGTTTATTAATGGAAAAACCCAACTGGAAAAAATTTATTTAATTATTATTCTTGTTTACCGTAATTTTCTTGTACTGATAATTCTGAAACTGTTATAATCGTAATACAACACAACGAACGATGTTTATCAACACAGATGAGTTATCGTAATCAATTGTTGGAATTAAGGAATTTTTAATTTCAAACTTTAAAGACTGTTTCAGCTGTACTATAGATTACTACCTATGGAGTTTCGGGATTTTGAGTATATATTTGAACTCACGGGACCGAGACGAGTTCACCGGTACCCTACTTTTGGACCGGAGTTGAAAAATAAGAAAGTTGTCATACTTTTTTCCAGGCGATCACGCGATGATCGGGAGTCAAGTCGCTCTCTCCGCTAAGCCTATCGCGTGTTTAACAGGCAGTCCAGCAAGTCGACCATATATACCTTCAACAGAGGCAGATGTTGATCCACGAGCACATTGATCGTCTGCAGTTGGAGTTAAGTCCTTTTCGCATGCCCCCGCACTCCTCGACCTCAGGGCTCGACCTCAGCCGCCGACACGATGGATATCGCTCGAGGTCGGATACTACTACGCGCCGCTATCGCGGCATGTCTAACAAACCTATCCTATCCTCCGGGAGATGACCGTCACCGCTAGGTGAGAAAAAACTGAAATGGCGTGGAATGCACTGTAAAAGGCAAGAAATCGTAAATATTATAACTTTCTTATTTTTCGTCTCTGTCCAAAAGTAGGGTACCGTTGAACTCGTCTCGGTCCCCTGAGTTCAAATATATACTCAAAGTCACGAAATTCCATAGGTGATAATCTATAGTACAGCTGAAAATTAAATTATCAATTAAATAAATTTAGTCTGCTATGTTAAATATAACGTTAAACGTTATATTTAATTAATCAAATTTTCGGCCGTTATTATCGGCCGAAAATAATTTCCTGGATATTTTAGATCTATAATCGAAGATTTATGAGAAATAAATGTATTTAACTGATAAATATTCTCAATTGCCATGTGTTATGAAAGATATTTAAATTATGCAACGTGTACTTTCAGCGACCGAATTCTTATCAGATAAAATTAAACACGTATATAATTATATAAATATGTTTTCTCCAAGTATATTGCTGTGTAATTCTATATTTATGCAATAACGTCTCATGAGCTACAAAAAACGTTTGTAAATTGTTTGAGTGGTAATAACATAAACTATATAATTTTTTACTACTTAGTTAAAATAATAGCTTTAAAAAACTAATCAAATTAAGTTTTTAATTATATTTTGCATAATATATTAGATTAAACGAAAAATTAAACACACATCGAATACAGAATATATCGCGTGTTTGATAAACAAAATAATTTTTATTAAATCTTTTTGATTTATCTCGTAAATCCATAAATCCCTATTAATATATACTGTATGTTTCACAGTCTCGTGCACACGGAAAGATTTGCGGTGTTATCTTATAAAAACTGAACAATAAATTAAAAAATAATATATAATTTGTATTTACACCTGTATTATAATATGAAATGACGGTGTGAAAATATTAGAGGCTTTCTTTTAAAATATTACATTATGAACATTAAACTTAATAGTTATTTATAATACAAAATTTCACTTATTAATTGGGGAAAATAATATTACATACCAGAAAAATATACGAGAGAAAACACCAACCGTATCGAATGGGTTACTTTTCTCTTTCCTCTCCATTCTCTATTAATTTGTCTCGTCTATGCTTTTCTATACACTGCATATGTAGTATCATTCATCAAGTCTAAACATCTAACAGATAACATATAATATTTATTTTAAAGTGTAAAGGTTTAGCGTGTTAGTTGAGTTCAGAAGAAGTTTCGTCAAGATGTTATATTAATGAATAGAAAGTTAACATTTATTTATAATATTTGATTATAAATAGGTTGAAATGTAGTCGTAAAAGTGTTGGTTACATAAAAATCTGTCAGCATTTTTTCATCGGATAAGATGTATCTACGTGCAAATCATACTGAGCAGGATTCGTATACTTATACGCATCCTGCTCAGTACGAAAACTGTATCTAATTCCTCACTGAGTCAGAAGTATATTACGTGATGTAACCTCGATTACTCTAATTTGATTAATTAATAATTATGATAATGGGAAATGCCCTTGCAGAAGCTGCAGCCTGACCGGTATGTACTAGTATAGGGGAGATCGGGGCAAGATCGGCATGTTAAGCTTTACTTAAATTTTGTGTAATAAATACTGCTGTAAACTGAAAAAAAAGCTTTGCATATTGTCTATTGGAATGTTACCTTACTATAGAACTGGTTAAAATCAGTTTGGAAATAAAAATAATTAAAATAATTACAACTTTACAAGAAGAGAGAAATTGACGAAGTTGCCCCGGGTATAGGGGCAAGATCGGCAACTTCTCTCTTTTTGTAAAGTTGTAATTATTTTAATTATTTTTATTAAAGTTGCCCCTGGTATAGGGGCAACAGTAATGGGGCAAGATAGGCACGTATATAAAATTATGTTATTAACAATGTATAAGTTGGAATTCACTATTAAAACAAAGAAATACAAATCCAACACCCATTTAATATTATTACAACGAAATGCAAGTTCAAAGACATATATACATGAATAACAAATGCAAACATGTTTTCATTTATCATCTGTTTGATTTTTATCCTTTGCTTCTAATGTGGCTTTATGTTGCCGATCTTACCCCGCTAGTCATGATTTCGAAACATTAAGTACAACCCTGAGAACAGAATGCCAAGCCACGATCTGGCCACGTGAATAAGTTGAAGTTACATCCTTCTAACAGGAAAAGTAACTTTCGTTATCATGGAATTATAACAAAACCTGCCAATTCAATATAAATGGAAAAAAAATATTATATGGAATTGAACGAAAATGAAAATTTGCTTGATAATTCAACTACGCTTGTTGGAGAACAATAAAAACACTACACTCAACAAGCCACCAATAAAACTCAACTGCCTAACCTATAACCAAAGTCTCGTTTTAATTTGTTTTTAAAAAAAAGCGCTTGACAAACTTGCCCCGCATGCCGAAGTTGCCCCGGTCTCCCCTAATCATACTCATAGCGTAAGCGTACGCTTACTTTGCCAATACCTAGAACTGGCTCTGTGAATTGGTATCGCAAGTGCAAATAATTATTTTATCATTTTTCAATTTAACTGAATATAAAGTATTAATTATATAAGTGTGTGAAAATAGCGAATACAAATTAGATTATGTTGTGTAAACAAAATTATTACAGCGGTGATCAGCAAGCTTTTCCGAATGAAAATCTGAAGGAAACATTGTAGGCTTCGGGCGATCCTATAAATTACTCCACACGGAATTTCAGAATTTCGGACTGCTCGCTACCAATATACACTGCAAGTGCTAATGTTGTAAATAATAAAATACTATATTCTATTGTTATGCACATAGTTTATTCACGCCTCTTTACAAGTCTAGTTTGGTTTGAATGATTTTCATAAGGAATATTATCCTTATTAATTTTCCAGATCGTTATATATATAACACGTGAAAGTTTTGTACTAGTTTTAAACTTAAATTTCCTCACGGGTTCTTTGCAAATTTCGAAGTTTTGAGACTCCATAAACACAAAAACATCTGTGTGCTTGTGTTTGTGTGTGTGTTGGCGTCTGTTTCGTTTAATATTTCAGGACTTTTAAAAATTCAAGCAACGAGTTGCTTAACTTTCGCGGATTATTTGGTGACGTCATCTGTTGTCATATTTTATTTTAAAAACGTTTCAAATTTTTAACTATTATAATAAATTCGCAAAGATCTTAATCTAGAGAGCAGGAATGGGTTTTATAAAAAAAATTGTAAATGCTATACATACAAGAAAAAGAACCGATTTTTTTAAATTTCTGACCGTTTCAAGGTCCACTGAGTCCAAAATGAAGTAATCTTAGGAGCTCATTTTTTGACCACTTGCCATACTTTCCCTCTGTTATATATAACAGCCAGGAAAGTAAAAATAAGAACAAAGTTTCATACTGTAATTGATTAATAAGGAGCATTGATTTTACTAAATTTTGGTGAATAAAGGTTAAGGTGAAGGGAAACAGTGGAAAGGTCTCGTGTTATATCTCGAGTCGGGTAAAACTTAATGAAATTTTTAATAGTAATGTGAGATAAGCAGCAGGTCACTGGTTAAATTCCAATTGACCACTTACTCTGCACGGGCAGGTAAGGCCCGATCTCGGGTCGTCGGATGGCTAGGAGGGCTAGTGGCGAGGGAGGTGAGCAAGTCGGCAGGCGTCCTTTAAATGACAGGTTAACAGAATAACAAGCATTTATTGAATAACTAAAGCTACGTTACAAGAATACTAAGGTTAAATGCGGTTATATTAAAATATATAGGCCTGCAGAAATTCTTGTTCGAGAGAGAGCGCTTTTACAAATTCTAACCCCTAAATACCTCTCGGCGGAAGGGAGAGTTGGCGAACGTCGTCTGTATGGAAGGGTGTGGTGTCTTCCGTGTCTTCTTGCCGATGTCCTCTCTTTGTAGCTGGATCAAGTCCGCTGTATGGAGGTTCAGGAGTCGAGGTGGGCACTATCACAAAGTATAACTTCCTATGACGAATCGCCCTGAGCTTCTGGAGATTCCAGCTCTTATATCATTAGCGTGGGAAAACTGTTACGTGATTGACTTTTGTTGATGATGACGATGCATTCTTCACACCTAACTGTAAACTTTCTCAGCTAGCTGTTATACAATCGGTGAAATCCGATCTAGTTCAAATTCTTCGGGTTTTTTCCGAAGACAATTAACAGAAAATTTGGATTTTTAAAAAGCCCGTAAAAATCCGCGAGCTCACAGTAATTGGCATTTACAATATAATTTAAAATTCGTTTCTACCGAAAAATAAACCTCTTCATCATTTCATTATGATCAATAATAATAAATTTATGTTTTAAAATAAATTCTCATAACAGCCGGGAAAGCTAGGTAACTGGTTGCTGAATTTTTTGTATACTCAATGGCATAAAAATTAGCGCATCAAAGAGTTGTCAGAATCGAACGAAATTGTACAGCTATGAGTGTAACGGTGATATAAGTAAGCGGTTACAAAATGAAAGCAAAAGGACAATTTATTGCAGGAAAAAGTACAAAAGAAAGGTAGTTCTCTAGTAGCCTAACCTGTTGGGCTACCTCTAGCATGAATACATCATGTGATACTGGCAGGCACGGAGGCATATGGATGCCGTATGATAACTTGCGGAATCTCTGTCCACAGATGTTGCAAACGGTCCTCTCTCCTTCGGGAAAACAGTCAGAAATATTATAAAGAATATTTACTCATTAATTAAGTTAACGTAAATTGAAACGAAAGGACACATTGATGAAAAACAATTAAAATATACTTCATAAAGGAAAAATGAAACCACTAAATTTAAAACCTTTACTCTGCTAAAAATAGTGAATACAAAGAAAAACTTTCTATTGTTAATCAATATTTATTTATTTAACACGTTAAAGAGAAAGGTTTTGTAGACCTAAATTTGCTTTTTTTTTAATTTTATCTTTGTAGAAAGTACAAAATCAACTGGCACATTACACATTGTCACATGTCCAAAAACAGGAAGTCGATCACTCGAACCTCATACAGAAGTAAACGTGAAATTACCACTGTGTTAAACTTTACATTAAATTAATTTAACTTACCTTTTGAAGTGCCATTGTCATTTATCTAAAGCACAAAGCTGTTTCCTCTTTAGCCAACACGAAATGCAAGAGAAATGAAATGCTAGAAATATACAACCAAAACAATGAACTAGATGCAATTGTGCAGGTAAAAGTTACGAAATATAAGGTTTGTTTACTGTACAATTTCCCCAACCCACATTTTACACCCTTTAGTTCTTGCTGGACTAAGCATTCTATACTTGAAAAAATACTTTTTTCCAGAAAATTATCTACTTAATATCAATTATAGGATACTTCCAATAAACGTCGTCTTTGCCTACATAAATCCGAGATTATACTTCTGAAAATAGAACAATTTTCATTCCTGTGACCGATATTACAAATAAAGGTACGTTAGATAAAGTAGAACACGTGATACCACAAAAATATCATTAGTAACATACCATAATATAGTAACATAATGAAATTTTACCTTAATATCTCGAAGCTCGGCATTCCAACGTAAAATTTTATATTATATCAATCAGTATAAATAAAATGTATTGAGAAAGTTTACTTTTATGACTTGAAATCTAATTTGAGTATCGGCATCATTCGAAGTGACAGGAATCTCTGAATTTTTATCGGTTGCTTTCCTGAAAATTTTTATACTTGAATTAACCAAGAAATAATATATTGAAAATAGTAATTACAATAAGATTTCGTATTCCATTCACACGGGTCTTCATTAACATATATCATGTTTTGAATATAGTAAGTCAACGATGTATTAGTATGTAGCTTTATAAGCTTTCGTAACGTCGTATTTTACAGCAACGTCACAAATGATATCTCTTATCAAAGAAGCTCCAGAGAACATTTATCGGTTACAATATATTCTGTTCTAAAGTAGAAGTAAGTAGTTATAGGATATGTATGTTTTATAGAGATAGAAGATTAATGGAAATCGCCGAAATCGAAAACAAATGTGAATATAGAATTGAAAAAGTAAAAACAAGAGTAAAATGAACGGTACGAAATTCGTCTATATAATACAAATATAAAGAGATTTAGCCGAAAGAAGATATAGACTAAAAAGAATAGAAAAATTGACAGAATAGAAAAACTTACCAGTGCTGGGCATTAGTAGGATTATTCACTTTGTTATTCTTTCTATTCAGCCCCAGCAAGGAATTGGTAACGAGGAATTATCTATTCTTCACGCGTGTAAAACGGGTATAGTAGGGGTGGCCAACTTTTGTGTACTATACATAAAATCTACTTTTTATCTTAAAATTGTGTCGCGATCGACTTATTGTCGTAGGCATAGTCTAAGTAGCGAGGGGAGGTGTGAAATACATACTATGTTTAGATAGGTAAGAAAAGCCACAATTTAATTTAAAACATGAAGAAAAGGTATTTACATTTTAAACAGAAGAGAAATTGAAACTCAACGTTGTCACTTTCGGGGACCACCACTTTACCCTTCCTCTCTCTACCGTGTCCCGACCTACTCTCTCTGTCCCTCTTCTCGTCTTTCTTTTTTTTCGGTTTTACGACCCTTTGTCTACATTTCTTATTCTTCTTTTACAACTGTACGCAAATGGATTGCACATGGACCGACAAAACCGCATATGAGAGAGGACGCGGAGATCCTATATCGCTACAGTGCGGTTGCGCGTTATGTTCACGCGTTGCGTTTGGTTACAAGTGTAACACATTAAGTCAAGACATCGCGAATATACATAGCCTTTTGTCATCAATCTAATTTCTCATTTTTGCGTTTATGAGTCACAGTTACGTTCTAATGACTAGTCTCAGTCAATACTATTCATGTTAAAATTAGCAAATGTGCCCAAAAATTTTAACAGTTGTTACTATAAATAAAAACTTTTTCGTTCGAATACCGCAGATTCAATTGATTCCGAGCGAATGTTAAACATTTGAATATCGCATTTCAAATAGTCAAACATTTTATATAAATATTCTAACCTTAGAATTTTTGTCTTTTCAATATTCATAGATTTTAAGTTACGCTTAATCAATTCCCAGAGAAGCCGTTTCCGGTTTATTTTTTCTTGTCAAAAACACGATACGATATACGCTGACATCACTGAAAATGGCTTCATCCTCATTAAGACGCCATAGAAAGTTCGGATATGTCACTACGTTTGTCTACAACTTAACGCTTCAGTTTCACCAATTTTGTGTTTATATTAATATTAATTATATTATAATACAGTTATTTTATCATTTTACAATAAGTACAGTATTTATTGAATTTATTTTGTGTAAATAAGAACGAGCCCCCGTCCTTCACTTACCGGCTGCCTCATTGTGGGCCTGGCCAAACCGATAATGGGCTTGCATAAAAGAGATCCTCTTAGTGCCCACGGGGCGAAAAAAAGTTTAAAAAAATCAGAGTAAAATTAGAGTTAAGAGTAAAAGACCCTCTGAGACAGCTTTTCATCGTTAATATTAAATAGAAGATTATGTTAAATTCCCAACACACACGCACTCACGTCTATGACATAAATTTATATCCTTGAATTTCTACACAAATACAGCAAATTAATTACAAATTATATATATTTTATTTGTAAGCACCGATTATTAAAGTACATCAATTATATTGAATGACTACGTTTTAAATGAACGACATTTTTTAACACAAATGTTAATATAACAATACAAAGTTAAATAGGAATTGCTCTTAAGATCAATTCATTCATTGGTTTCAGCACGAAGTGTTCGTTACCTACTATTAATGGCTCCTGAAAATTGAAAAAGAATACATGTAATTATCATAATTTTATATACGTATAGATTAAATATACATGTTCTAGCGGCATGCTGAAATTCGCCAGTACAAGTCGTGCCTAGCAATTTCTTGATGCACTAGCACATAGTATGGCTGTTGTCTAGATTACTCCCGGTGGAATTTCGGGACTTTGAATATACATCTGAACTCTGGACCTAGACGAATTCCACAAGAACCCTACTTTTGGACCGGAGACGAAAAATAAGAAAGTTATCATATTTACGATTACTTGCCTTTCACAATGTATTCTACGCCATTTTAGAGTTTTCCACTAGTTGGCGTTTGACTGTTCTTGCTCTAGACGGATTCATCCCGGAGGGGAGCCGCCGGCAGGCCGCCCAGTGTTTAACGTCACTAGTTATTGATTCACGGTAGTTCTTGAACAAAAGAAAAAAAAAAAGGAAACGTACACTGAACTACAAGCAGTGCCACCTAGTGAAAAACTAACTCTAAAATGGTGTAGAATGCATCGTGAAAAGCAAGAAATCGTAAATATGATAACTTTCTTATGTTTCGTCTCCGGTCCAAAAGTAGGATACCGTAGAAGTCGTCTCGGTCCACTGAGTTCAGATCTATATTCAAAGTCCCGAAATTCCACTGGGAGTAATCTATACAACATCCCATAGTATAATAGATACCCACTCAGCCTTCATTATAATGAGTACAATACCTTCTCAGTAGTAAAAGCAACTGGAAGGCAACGCAATAGACTGAACAGCGACAGCGGCGAAGATTTCCAGTTTCGATACCCAATGCCGATACCGGCCGGTATTGATACTTTTGTGGTATCGGGACATTCCTACACACATTCAACTGTTTTCACACTCCATGAGCTAATACGCTATTGTACATTGCATTTCATGCAATGTACTGTACAATAGCGTATTAGCTCATGGAGTGCGAAACCTACTTTAATTAGACAGATGGTGAAATAAACATCCGTTTCAACATCTGCAGAAATTAGATTACAATTTCTTGAAAGCGACTAGAAAGAGTAAATAGATTCCGAAATAAATGTCTATGATAGAATATGCTACTACTTCAAGAGATAGTTAGATACTTCTTAAAATGGCAAATTTCAACACGCCACATCGACGTATAAACTTATTTAATTTTTTATATTATTTTAATCGCTAGTTAGTTAAATTAATTTCATATGGCGTGTCAATTTTTTTAATTTACATCAATAAATGCATTTAATTTTTTTAAACATATTTTAATAATCTCGAAACTTCAATCGCTGGAGTGTTCTTAAACAAATAAAGTGATGTGTAAAGTACATTGTTGATACATTGATTTTTAAACCACTAACCACATGTTATTATAAATCATGCATAACTAAGAACGTCTCGATATTGCCCATACTGATACCGTATCGATACTTCTCCCGAGTATCGGATCTAGTACAGTTACATTTTTCCGACAGGTAAGGAACGAACTGAAACAGGAACTGAAACAGGTAAGGACGAACTGAAACACGAAATTTTACATTATTTTCAGTTACGTTAAACTTATATAAAAACATTAGATTACTATTTAGAAGAAATATTTAGTTAAACATTATGCAGTACTTTTGTTTGTTAATAAACGTGGAGTATCAATGATGTTCAAAATGAGCTACAATTTGAATATACTTGTTTAAAACTGGCATTTATATAATTTGAACACAATACAGAACTTTTAATATAAAGACACTTTTTAATCTCATCACAAACGATTTCTTATTCATCCCTATCCCATGTACAGTACAGTAGTAACCAAAGAACCTATTAGCATAACTAGATCTGGGGCTTCTTTTGTGTACGGTACATTAGACATCAGACGAGTATAAACTGAAGTATGAATGACGCACTGACTTCTGAACCAGATTTCCAGGACTCAATTCCTCGGAGTGAGCAACAAAATATTACATGCTGCTCTGAGTCCTATTCATCCTTTATTGTAATGAGAACCGTACTTTCTCAGCAGTGAAAACAAGTGGAATGTGTGAGGTTGTCGATGGGATGCGATTGTTGGGAAGGAGAAGGGGTGGAGAGAGTCGTATGTGAATATGATTTAGACACTGAGACAGGGCAATTTACAATTTGATCCCGTTTAATTGGATAAAAACATGCTTACAAGATTTTGTTAATTTTGCCTATAAAAAATTCAACTCTGATTATTCAGTCGGAGGCGAGTCCAGTGAAAGTCTAAGTGTCATTGTAGATGTTGACAATCAGTCCTCTGGCGATTGACGTCTTATAGATCGATGGCTCCGGTGCTCTTTCGTCAGTCCACATTGAGGGTTAGGTGAGAAGTTCGGATCAGCTAAGGTGTTCGTCCACAAAAGTACAAGAAAGGAAACATAAACTTTTAAGACGGCTGGATCGTATACAGAGTAGCAATGGTTTAGTAGAAAGAACGGCTTCAGGATGAGATTTATCTAACGGAGTTACTTCCGCGGGACTTGGATCATGGAGAGGAAAGAGCGAGCGGATCTTTGAGAAAGAACGTCGTGTCCTTGAAACACTAGTTTTTAAAGGGTTCTCTCCTCGATTCCGCATTCCGATTGAACGATTGCTTTCTCTTATTTCCAATCGGTCCACTCTTGTCTCCAGCAGCGCCGTAACTAGCCTTTTATGCGTCCGGTGCGAGCTTCTGTAACTACGCCCCAAAAATATGACCCAAAACTTGGTCCAGATCATTTCTGCGCCCCCAGGGTCTGCGCCCTGTGACTGGGCACCGCTGGCACCGCCCTAGTTACGGCACTGGTCTTCAGGTAACAATTTTTGACCTTTCGGGCCTCGGGAGAGATCGGTATGACGTTTAACCCGCTATCGATTGGATGGTATTCATCTGAACTTTGAAACTGTTCCCAGTAATTCCAGCCTTTAATGCTTACCTTTTTGACAGAAAAAATTTTAATAGTCTTTGGAAGACATTGTTTAATTAAGCCAGTCTTTTTGCTCTGCTATTGTTTAGTTTTTTTGGGTCCTCTATTTTCGAAAAGTGAGAATTTAACTGTTTTGACGGATATTCGTTAACATTCGCGTCGCCTGCAAGGCGACGCGAAGGAATTGAACAGCGACATCTGGCAGGATTTCCAGTTTTCATTCCCAATACTAATATTGGCCGGTATCGATACTTTAAGACCGATACCGATACCGGTATCGATATGTTAGGTAATACTAAACTAAAGGAAGTGATGTGAAAACACTGTATATATAGTTTTAGATTAGAATAAAGTTTAATTCTAAGTTAAATAAAGGACTGCCTCATTATTGTTCTAACACGATACTTTTGTGGTGTTGAGACATTCCTGTGCATGACCTTAATTTCATTTTTGCTTTCAGGCTGTTGACCGATCCCCATATTTTCCTTTCTTATATAGACTATAAGAAAGGAAAGTATGGGGATCGGTCAAAAAATGACCCCGAAGATTTTTACATTAAAATTTGGGGACCTAGAAACGTCGAAAAATGCAAAAAAAGGTAATTCAAGATTATTTTGTCAGTATGCATGGATTTTAGTGTGTGTTGGGGAAACGATTTTATTCACCTTCTTTGAAGCTTAATAACTCCTGTGCCTTTTGTCTAAAATTTCTGAAATTTGCAGGAGGTTTTTGTATTAGGGGATTGATGATATTAAATTTTGATGGTCAAGGAGTTGGATGATAGAGAGAGACCATATGTCATACCTCAAATGGGGACAGACTTAATGAGGATTTTACTCGTTATTACCATATACAATTTTTTATAAAATTCATTTCTACTGTCAAATTTAAGCTTTTTGTCATTTTATAATAATTAATAACAATGAAAGTTTATTTTAAATAAAATATCACAGATGACGCCACCCCAGTTTTGAATGTTAATGCTGGGAAAGTTTTGATACTCGTTGTTGGATTTTTTCAAAGCATTAATCAATATATTTAAACGATATTTATATCTATATAGAAATTTACACATTTTAAAGTTTTATGTTTTTATTGTAAAAAATTTTTAATATGAGATTAACTTTCAAGAAAATCAACATATCTTAAATACACATGACTGGTGATATTTATACAGAACAATTGTTTGTTTTTTTGCTTCAATCTGAAAAACTATAATAATTTTCTTAATTAAATGAAGAAGCACCTATCATTTGTAATTATTTAAAGTTTTAACAGAGAAGTAAATTATGACAAATAAACCAGCGAACAGATGTATCAAGGTAATTTTTCAATGGTCGTTAACATCTCTGCATCTCTGTCTACGTTCACTGACTAGTGCTTTAGGCAAATGGTCTTTTTACTAGATGTCTAGTAATACCACAGAACAGAGCCGGGACAAGGGTGAGGCCAGAGCCGGCCCTATCATAGGGCGAACGAAGCAGCCGCTCCAGGCGCTAAGTCCTAGGGGCAGCCTCAGTGGTAAAGAAAATTAAAGGGTATAAATTAAGGGCAACCAAGGGAGGCGCCATAATAGGATCTCGCTCCATCCTAAAACCTGCCTCGGGCCGGCACTGGGTGAGGCATATGAAACACTTGCTTCAGTTGAACAATGAGAAAGGATGCCAAATTGGTGAAAAATGAAAATTAATAAATTGCAAAATAAAAAAATAATAGTAAATAAAAAGTAAAATGTATCTTGCAATGTTTGTCAAATACTTTAAGCACACTAACTATTTGTATCAGACATTAATCAGACATTTGTATCAGACATCAATACACTCGTTTCCTCGTATGATAGTGCCCTAGTAAGCTTTATCCCTTAGACCAGGGGTGGCCAACCTTTTGCATACCATGCGCCATTTGTTTGATAGACGAGTTCAGATGCGCAGTGGCGTACCGTGGGGTGTTAGCCGCCCGGNGTTTATATGTTATTTTCTTACATATAATTTTAGTTTTGTGATATTCATATTCTATAAAGAAATTAATTAATGTAAATATAACAGTTCTTGTGAATATTACGTCAAACAATAATTTAGTATCACAAAGAAAAACAAGAGAGACTAAATCTGAAAAAATTGATTTTATACTTTAAATTATCATGTTTATTCACATACCATGCACACATTTTTAAAAAAGAAATGATCTGAAAATTGTGAGATATATATACATATATAAGAAATGATCTGCAAATTAGGACACACACACACACACATATATATATATACAATTCAATTTCAATTCAGAAACAGCCACTGACTTTTTTATCAAAAGCATATCTTTTATGTGCTTTTGCTGAGGTTGCACTATAAAAAAGTCAATGACTGTTTCTGAATTGTATCTTAAGCTATAAATATAATTTATGAATCTTGAACTGTAGTTATACTTTCTGAGTCCTTATTAACTGCTAACTTTGCTCAGTGAATATGAATATTGTTTAACAGCAGTATGGAAAAAACATTAAAGAAAAACACATTCATTAAAAATAAGTAATTCTTCAAATTTTATTAAAATAATATTTTATNATTAACCTCTGAATACAGAAAAACGTAACTCTGGTGCACGTTTTTTACTTTATCATACTATTTTATTGTTTTAAATTAATGGTAAAACAGTTTGCAATGTCACAGTTTTAAATGCTATGGTTTTAACAGTGTACTTTATTATGTGTATTGTTTGCCTCTCACTGCTATTACTACTTTATGTATCATATGGTTTGGTCATATCTACTGTAAGTTCACAAGTTTTACATCTGTTATATTTATTGTTCTTGTAAATCATTAACATTTTAACTATTGTTATGGCAAATACCTGTAAATTAATAATTATCATCCGTATTTTATCAATTGTCACCATTTCTGTGCTTCTCATAACCATGTAAGTTAAAAATTTTTACAAATTTTGTAACAGTGCAACTAAACAGTTACATTACAAAGACATTGCATTTCGGACTTCGAATCCCTTATGTATACTCTAGGAAATAAAAATGTGATTTTCTAAAGCTTGTCTTGTTTCTAATTGATGGTGTAATAAGTCTAGCGGAAAAGAGAAGCCATCACAGAACTCATAAAATTGAAGAAACATGTAAATAAAACTTAAACTTATTAAAACAATTTCAACCATACAAATAACTCTGAGTCAGTATAATTCTGTTCATTTCTTCTTAGTCTACTGTATTGTATTTAGTCTATACATCTATATTGCACATTTTAAATAGCTAAACTTTAAAAAATAATTGTGTTGACGAGTCATTTCGTCATTGTAATCCTTTGAAATAAAAAGTATCATATACGTATTTTAATTTTGAACTAATAGGAAAGATATTTGGTTGATTTCGTTTTCTTGGTTTGATAACAAACAGTATCACGTAACTTCTTACGTTTAAGTCGTGTATTGTTCTGCCACTTAATACATCCTACACTACTACCTACACTATTAACATGATAATCAGGTTCAATGACTGGAAAGTCCATCCAGCTCAGGACCCTGGCTATCGCATCAAGCCTGGTATTATCATCAGGAACAAAAACATTACCACCTGCCTTGTCTCCCAACATAGCACAGATTACATTACCACTGTCCATGTTACAGACAATAACACTCACCTTTACATATGTTCAGTCTACATTCAAGACACCACTAACATTGAGACAGCCATTGAAGACATTCATCACCTCCTGAACTCATACAAAGATAAACCTATCCTAATAAGATAGGTTTTGTTTATCTTTGTATGAGTTCAAGACTTCAATGCCAAGTCTGCAACCTGGCAACGTCCAAAAGATGACCCTAGGGGTAACAGAGTTAACGAAACCATGGCCCAACACAACCTTACTCACTTGAACACCAGCACCCTTCCGACCTACTCCTGTGCCATGGGGAAAAGTTGGATCAACCTAATGTTAGGAGTCACATCACCCTTAGGGTTGACCACTGTTATACTACCGACATAGATTCTGCCAGTGACCATAGGTATATCTTCACCCAACTGAACACTACTAGTAATACTAATAACAGCTTTCACTATACTCACACGAACTGGCAATTATTCTGCAACACTTTCAATAACATTTGGGCTAGTACCCCTCACCACAATCACTATACTCAGGACACCTTAGACCAGGGGTGGCCAACCTTTTGCATACCATGCGCCATTTGTTTGTTAGACGAGTTCAGATGCGCAGTGGCGTACCGTGGGGTGTTAGCCGCCCGGGGCGGAGAAAAATTTCGGCCATCCCTTAATCAGGTATTTCAATTCATAAGACGAAATTCAGATTTGCCACAGAACAAGTAATGAAAAATGCGGTGGTGGTGTAGTTACTTGTATAAAATAGTTCTACAGTATTCGATATTAGTGGTGTACACGATCACGAATGTATCGTGAATCGTAGAAGCAAAAAAAAAAAAAGGTCAACAGGTGTCGCAGGAAGTCAGTAGTCCAACCGATTCCCACAATGTCCGGACGGTAGCACTATCGTAGGACGTTAGCACTGTCATTTCGACGCCTACATACTGATCGAAAATAAACATACATGTATACACTGTAATTTACTATGTGCAGAACACTCATTTTATCTGTAAAGTTGATTGCAACGAATTGTGCAACAAATGAACTTGCCAAGACAGACTATAAAGAATTAATTTTCTATAAATTATTCTTAATTGCAAAGAAGCCAAATCTGGCAATGTTGCTCAGAACTGACTGAAGCGCCACTTGTAATCGTCCAATGCGCCAAGTTTGGCGCATGCGCCACGTTTTGGCCACCCCTGCCTTAGACCATCTTATCACCAGGCTTACAAATACAATCACTAACTCTTATTATGTTATTGCCTCTGAAGTCAAACATTGTAAACACAAAAAGGTTCCTTGATGGTCACTGAGCTAGAAAACAAGAAAAATGTTGTTAGGAGATTAAGGAGGCAATTTAGGAATGAACAAGACCCAGACATTAAAGTCACACTTAGAGATCAGTACAGGCACGAACACAATGCTTACAAAACCCTTATAAATAAAATAAGGACTAACACTTGGAAGGATTTCTGTACCAACTTGTGGTTGCAATCCTGGTACTTAGCTTGTAAGGAAAAATGCCAACTCCAAACCCCACCACTATCCAGCTCCCTGATGGTTGCTATACCAACAACACGGAAGAAACTATCACGCACATCCTCACCAGCCTTTACTCTTCGGATGACCCACAGCAGGATAACAATATACAAGTGGTCATCAGAAGTTCTACACTCACTTTGCCTAATACAGATAAAGATCATAACTTCACCTACATTGAGGTTTTGAATGCCATTCGTTTGCTCACCAATAACAAAGTTCCAGGCCTTGATGGCATAACCACTAGGATGATTAAACATGCATTTGAAGGTAATCCTACAGCATTTGTAATTCTCTTCAATATCTGCTTGAACACTGGCCTTTTTCCTACTCAGTGGAAAAAGGCTAGTGTCCCAAACCCACCAGTGCTAACACTTACAAAAAATACAGGCTGATCTGTCTTCTCCCAACTCTGGGAAAACTGTTAGACGGTCTAATGATTAATAGGATCACATGGCATCTACACAAGCATAGAGCCCTGCATCATAATCAGTTTGGCTTCTCTAAAAACAAAGGCATAGTAGATGCCATCCATCAGGTCGTTAACTACATCCACCAGGCTAAACAAAACAATCAGCATACCGCAATTATTGCTATTGACTTTATGTGAGGCTCTGGACAGGTCTGAACCCTCACTAAAATTCGCATTAAAATAATTGTTTTAGAGAAAATAATATAGTAGTTAGAGATAGATTTTATTTTATGAAAACGCGACGCTAACTTTTAAACAATAGAAGAATGTAAGTCCGTCGACCATTTCCGGTTGGAGATCGAATTAAACTTCGATTTTGACCTCTCCCGCGCCCCCGAAAGGTTTCGAATTGTCATCAGGTGACGACGGGAGACCAATCGGAAAGGGGAATCTGAGAGAAAACAGATAAAACCCCGGAAATTCGAGGACGCGACGGCTTCTTCTCCCGAAAGTTCCAAGTGACGGATCTGTTGTTGTGTGTGTGTCTCGCACCCATCTTCGTCTCCATCTCCCGACCTCGGATCGACATCTTTCCATCAACGGAAGTCAACTGCATCATCCCAGAGTCGTCGAGACGTGATGGAATGGTTCATTCGCGAACAAGGGACACTCCTTCAAAATGGGACTATCTTGGAAAGAAGAGGAAGACCCAGAGGCCACAGAACTTCCAAGATCGCGGAAATCTTGTAAGCTTCTTTCGTGTTTAATAAACAGTTGTGTTGTTTGTAAACGAAGCATCTATCTCTGACTCAACTGCTTCCCCATGTCGTTGATTGTTACCGCTCGGCAGTCCAGACGGCAAGGGAGATAATGACGATACATATCACATATTAACGTTCATTGAGTCTTTTAAATTTCTCCCCCCTCGGCCCCCACATTTATAGGTATCTTTGATCATGCCTGGTGGCCTTCTATCTTATACACATTACATGCTCATCACTGCCCTAAAAATCTTTACAAATTTCTTCAGTCCTATCTTAGCAACAGGAGTGCAGGTGTAGAATAGTATTATGATTTTCAGAGGAGTATATAGCCAAAGAAAAATATCCCCTATGCTTTAACTATCTATACAACACAAAATAACATAGTCACATCTATCATTTGAGGCTCTCCTCAGGGATCCAGGTCTGGTCCTGGTCTCTGGAACATAGCCTATAACTATTCTGCACTTAAACAATACCCTGCCTCCTGGCTGCCACATACAGGGCTATGCGGACAACACAATTATCCTAGCTTCACACAGGACCAGTGAATGCTTACATGACATATGCAATGACATTCTCAATAACATTCATCAGTGAAGTATTAAGCATAGCTAGGCTATTAACACAAAAAATTGCTAAAGCACGATAGTTGGTAGGAACACAGCACTCGTCAAGAAGCTTTGAATAGGTGCTCACAGAATAAAGCAAACAACAGAAATTAAATATTTTGGCTATTCTTGATGAGAGACTTAACTTCACACCCCACAACAAATATATCAAGGACAAAGCTAAAAAGATGGCCAATGCCCTCATTAGTATTGCTAGTAACATATGGGCCTTACCCCTATCGCTACTAAGCTTATTTACAAGGGTGCAATTCAGCCAGCACTCCTCTATGCCATACAGGTTCGGGGCCATGTGGCCGTCAAAGCCCATAACCATAAAAAAAACTATTACCTGTTCAAAGAATTGCAGCTCTCTGCATTTGTAAGGCTTATAGGACCGCACCTACTAGTGCCCTTTTGGTAATGTCAGGATTGACTCCTATTGACTTAGAAATTAAATGCAATATTTGGCAGGAAAATCTCGCCATCTTACCCTGGCAAGATTACAGCGACTCGGATGTCAACAAAATGATTAGAGTAGGTAAGATTCCCCCCCGTTTGACCTTGATTGATGATATCAAAAAATTCAGCAGCGATAAAAATACCCTCCTGACTTACAATTACCACTCCTCCCATCAGCTTGCCCCAACGTTTACTTTGAAGATCCAGATGATCATCCCATGTTTAGGATTTACACTGACTGTTCCAAGAGATGGGTGACAATGTGAGTGCAACAAATCCTAAAATCTCATTTATAAACACATTTTCATAGTGTTTGAAATAAGGAAATTGTTATTTTTGAGTGTAATTTATGTTGTAATAATCAATAGCAAAATATTCAAACTACCAATAAAAAAGTTATTTTTGATGTAATTAATTACTTAAAAGACTAATGATATTGATAACACTACCATTAATACCTTATGTGCTGTACAATATATCAAACTATATACATCCATACATCTGTCATTCTTAATTATCTATCATGTAATGATACAAGGGTTAATGCTGGAAATCAGATAGCTTATTACCTTCTAAATATTCTCATATATATACTGGCATTAATATTTTAAACTTATTTTAAAATTTAAATGTGTTTAGTGGAAATCATAAAAGTGTTAAAATTGAATTTTTAAAATTCATTCATGTCTTAAATAAAAATAACTTAAAATAAAGAGAAATTACAACTGTTTGTCTTTATTACTGATTTATAAACATATAAATAATTTTTATATGGCATGATGTATTAATACATTATATACAGTAATATATTTCTAGGTTCAGAAGAAGAATCATTATTGAACAGAAGACACTTTCTTTCCTCTCTTTATTTTGATTGTAACAAAATTTATTCATTTGTAAACAATTTCAAATAAAAAATATTTGTTTAAATAAAAATTAGGACAAAAATCACTTCATATTTACACAGAAATTATTCATAATTGGTATCAGTTTTCAAAAGAAAAATTACAATTCAAACTCTTAACATTTCTATTTGTTGTTAAAATTTTAAAAATGTTGTGATATTTTTTATAATCAAATATTTTTACAACAAATATAAGAAAAATTCTATTATAAAAATATCTTTTAAGACAAATATATAAAAATACATATTTTAAACAATATTCTAGCTTTAGTTAGATAAAGCTAACTGTAAGTTTAACTAAGAAATAATTGTGTTTATATGTTATTTTCTTACATATAATTTTAGTTTTGTGATATTCATATTCTATAAAGAAATTAATTAATGTAAATATAACAGTTCTTGTGAATATTACGTCAAACAATAATTTAGTATCACAAAGAAAAACAAGAGAGACTAAATCTGAAAAAATTGATTTTATACTTTAAATTATCATGTTTATTCACATACCATGCACACATTTTTAAAAAAGAAATGATCTGAAAATTGTGAGATATATATACATATATAAGAAATGATCTGCAAATTAGGACACACACACACACACATATATATATATACAATTCAATTTCAATTCAGAAACAGCCACTGACTTTTTTATCAAAAGCATATCTTTTATGTGCTTTTGCTGAGGTTGCACTATAAAAAAGTCAATGACTGTTTCTGAATTGTATCTTAAGCTATAAATATAATTTATGAATCTTGAACTGTAGTTATACTTTCTGAGTCCTTATTAACTGCTAACTTTGCTCAGTGAATATGAATATTGTTTAACAGCAGTATGGAAAAAACATTAAAGAAAAACACATTCATTAAAAATAAGTAATTCTTCAAATTTTATTAAAATAATATTTTATATATTTACACCAAAAGGACTACAGAAAATATTGATATTTAAAACAGCTCTCTCATACTGAGTAGTTTTTAGTAGTAGAACTTAGCATTCTGATATTGATTTCAGTTAATTAACAATATAAAATTGACAATACTTTCTGTATTAACATAAATTAATCTTTAGTATATACATATGTTTATGTATATTTTCTCTGCAATAATAAAAATAAAGAATATTTTATTTTTTTGGTCTTCCCAAAAATAGATTGCAATATTATATATAAAAATGCATGATATATGAATAAATGTGATAACTCTGTGTTTTTAGACTTAATCTGTAATTAGTGTTTAACCTTTCAAAACTGTTTGAGAAACTAGTATAAATTAATAATTATTTTCTTATATTTAATCTGCCTTGTTTTACTCTATTAAAAGTTAGATAACATACAAACAAGTCAACCAAATGTAACAATAAATATTGTTACAAATTTTACAATATTTAGCTTAATTTTGCTGTTTTAATAATTTAACTGATAGATAAAGTACCCTATATAATAATGAATTATTTAAATTTCTTAAGCATAAAAAATTATTTTTCTTTATAAATAATTTATTGTTTCTATTTCCTACTTTCTGTAACACATGATGCAGAATACAATTCAAATATTTAGTAAGCTCAAAAATTTTTGTTTACATTGATTCCAGGTTGACAGTTTTGTCAATCAATAAAACCTAGAAAAATAGAACATATCTTAATTCTATAACTATATATCAATAGTTTACATTTATTTTTAACATCTCGCTCTATTTATTTAAATAATATTAACAATAATAACTCTTTAGCAATAATTCTCTTAATTCTTCCTGTTAAATTTTTAAAATAAATACATTCACAATAAATTAAAAATTTTAATAACAAATAATTGATTGTGGCAATTTATATAAACTAGTAAACTTTTAATATGACACTTTTTGTGCAGGCAGTTTGCATGTATACATAACTTATGTTACATACGTATGTGGACAAAGATAAATCTATTTATTGTATAGTGCAACTGTACATTAACAGATTTTAAAATATCATATATTTGTCCAGTTTAATTAGATTTTCTTACTAAATAACAATTTTTACAACTTTTTTTACAGAATGATGATAATCCTGTACACTATTTTACATGTAGATTTATTATGCTTATGATGAAATGTTCAAACTACTTGATCACACAAGCATAATGAGTACAATAATAACTGAAACTGTTTATTACTTAGTACTTGATGTTTTGATTTAGTGCTATAAAAAATCTTAATATAGACAGCAATTTTTTAAACTATGACAGTTACAATCATTGAAAACATATGATGAGTCTTGTAACAAATGACTTATAAAACATTTCGTAAAAGCTTGCATATTTTTATACCTTTACATATTATATATATATATGTTACCGCTAAAGCTTGAAAGTTGTTAATGTGTTCATTACCTAGCTAATCTGCAGATTAACTAGGGTGATCCGTTAAAGTTGTGAAAATTGTTCTATTTTTCAAATTATTTAGGTAATGTGCAGATTATCCAGGTAATCTGCAAATTACCTACTAGGCACTCAGTAAAGTGAAAATAAGATCTTACCTAGATACTCTGCCCATGGTGGATTACCTAGATACTCTGCACATTATCTAGGTAATTTGAGAAATAAAACAATTTTCACAACTTTAACGGATCATCCTAGTTAATCTGCAGATTAGCTAGGTAATGTACACATTAACAACTTTCGAGCTTTAGCAGTAACATATATATATATATATAAATTAGTGCTTTTTGTCTATTGAATAAACAGAGATGAAAGAATCTGTACTTCCAGCTGCAAGATTTACCTTAAAAACAAACAGATAATATAAATAACTATAAAAAATTTCATTTATATTTAAAATAATTAATCCTATTGTTAATATCTTTAAACTACATATTTTAGAGAAAAGTTTAATAATTTTTCTTACTAAATACTCTCAAATTTTTAATATGACTTTATATATGATTATCTTCTCAAACTACTTTTAGAATTTCCCTGATTTTAAAATATTTCCATTCTAAGTTGATCAATAAAAATAAATTTTCATTTAATATAAAGAAGAAATCAGCCAGTGTGAAGAAGAATCTAGGAAATAATTATGAAGATGTAATTGATTTTATAGATTTCAAATAAAAATGAGATGTCTTTGTTGAGTATAAAGAATTAAAATCTGAAAATACTTTCCAATTGAAATCAGGAAAATGACTATTAGAAAACTATCTTCATTGCATTGATAAATCAAATGAAATACATGTTATTCTGATTCTAAGTATAATTCTAAATGAAGAATTTTTGATGTATTTAGAATGAAGAATTTTTAGAATTACAAATATTTAAATAAAAATTAAGTTTCACTCACTTTATATGGATGAAAAGCTAAGCAACTAATTGGACCAATTCGTTGACCCATGAATCCATCATGATATTTAATTACATTAACTGTTTCACCAACCATACTATATACACTGATGAATTGATTTACAGATCCACTGAAATAACAGATCATTTAAATAGTTATTAGCTGATAATATATAAAAACATTTAACAGAATAAAAATTTTTAATTTAATTACCAAGAAATTAAATCAATTGCAGAATGAACTGACATAGCAGTCATGCCCTGAGAAGACTGCACAGTCTTAAGAGAACTGGTAAGTCGTAAATCCCAAAATTTAATATCACCTGCAACACTGTTGTTATAAAAAAAATATTTAAATTCAGGTTATCATCACTACCTATTAGATTAAATTTACTTATAAATAAATACTTGCCTTCCACTCACTATTTTTCCAACAGAATCAGAATGTTGATATAAGTGAACATTGACCACCCATCCAGAATGTTCTCTTAAAGTTGTAACACGACTAAACATTATAATAAATAAATAAAATTACTTTCTTTGCAATATCTATGATTACTATAGTTAAATAAATTCATCTCTCTCTAACTACAAATATGCAAACAGTTTAAAAGTATCATATCATTCATTTGTTATAGTCTTAATTATTATAGAACTTATATTTGATAAAATACTTCTATATAAGTATATAAACAAATAAATTTTGTATACAGTATTTCTTTTATTATTGTAAAGCATATTTCTCTTTCTGACATTTTATTATAAAATATGTTAATCATTAAGTTATGCACTTATAAGTAAGTGCATAACTTAAATAAATTGTATCGTAAGTGATACAATTTGACAGTTCTAACAAGTTGTAATAAATTCCATGACTATAATTGACAATAGCTACTCAAGATAAGTGTGTTTACAGTTATGGATTGCCAATGCATTAGCCAATAAAAAGAGAGAACAGAAATGATAAACTATACTTTACGAACAATTATTTATTGTGACTTCGTCACAATGCCAGCTGCAATTTTTAATTTATTTCATTTAAAATATATGCTCTTCACCTCAAATTATTAGTAGTGACCTGCCCCTGTACATCATACTTTTCCTTTAACAACAGAGTTATGCCAGTCATCTATCATCTAACACCTTTCAGAGGAAAATTTTTAAATTGAGATAACATGACTTTCAATTTGATTTTGGAAGTTCATATGTAGTTAATTAAAAATTAATTAAGAGAAATTAATTAAAAAATCACTGAAATAAAATTATAAACTTTATGATCACTCCATTTTATTTTACTCTTTAGAATGAAAAGGATCATTTCATGTCATCAAATGATAATGCTAATGACAGCAAAAAAAAAGAGAAATGTCATAATCTGAAGTCATCATATTTGTTCTCTTGCTGCAAATTTCACTCACTTGCTAGTGTCTACATGATAACAAAACATTTTTAAACTCTGTCTAGATTGTACTTTTCCTTTTAGTATGCCATGCCACATGTTTTACTGTGTATCATCATATTTCACATAGTTTTTCGCCTACAAAATACTTATAACAGTCAAATGATTTGTAATTTTTAAACAATTGCTTTGTATAATAGCAGATTCTGTTCACAAAGTAATTGTGAAAATTGACATATTTTGTCAATAAAGAGATTATGTAGTTCAACATCTAAGAGATCAGGTCACTCCAGGTCAAATTGCTTAAGTGTTCCTTTATATTCATCTTTAGCCTCACCATCCAAAGTAAAATAATAACTCATAATTATTTATTTTTATTTTGTAATTATTTTGGTGTTTAAAATATTAAGACGATTTCAACGTGTTAAGTGAGCAAGGTACAAACATAACAGAACCATATGGAGCTGGAAGTGAGAGAGGTTCTGCTGCTCACATGATGCTTTGTGCTTTGTTTATTATTTTACATAGGTGAATAATTACATCTACAATATATTGTTAACATAAACAAAATGAAAAAAATAAAATGTTTGAGACAATATTTTCTGAATTACAAAACTTTATATATATAAATTAATTAAATCAAATTATTGTATATTTCCTTGAAATGTCTAACAAATACAGAAAATATTTAATTAACATTATTATTATTATTAAACATTATTACGTTATTATAACATACTATGTAAATCATAATTATTACTAAATACATCTATTTATATTGTTGAATTAATTTATTAACCTTTTAAGCACATCAAATATTGTTATGCAGTAGAGTTTGCTTATTGTAATCACTTTAGGACTTACCAAAACAGATAACATTATGCAAAGTAAATAAGACTACAATTGGAGGAAATTCTGATTTAATTAATTAATAAACAATTCACCTAGTATGATCTTTCTGCTACCACTTCAACAACAGCTAGTATAATGCTAGCAATCTAAACTATTGTATTGTGAACAAATAATGATTAAAATTGATTAATTTAAAGCACTAGTTAAAACTGATAATGGTTGCATGTTTTCAGCCATATATTGAGGTACTAGCAGAAAAAGGCCTATTTAACTGAAGATCATGATGATGATAATGATAATCAAATTCTGTTTACAATAAGTAGTTTTTATAATGTATTACAGTGGAACCTCACTTAACGAGCACCTCTCATAATGAATAATTTGCATAACGAGCAAAACAAATTGTAAAAAAATGACTTCCTTAATAAGCGACGTTTTGCATAACAAGTGATGAGGAGAGGGAAAGTCCCAGTGCGCACGCTACATCAGTCTGTGTTTAGCACTCATTCTGCTAGCATCATACATTTTTTCAAACTTGTGTTCAGACATATTACATACGAACATTAATAACAATAGCTTGTTATACAATAAACACACCAAATGTTATGCCAAATTCTTGAGCTATGTAAAGACTATGATTAAATATTAGAAATGATTGTATTTTGATTATTTTTGTTTTCTGAAAATCGAATTAACATTCCAGGTTGGTTCATTCTGCACTAGAAGAAAAGATGATGATGATGATGATGATTCATGTTCTTTAGCAATGTATATTGTGTAATTTTCTTTGAATAAATGTTATATATAAAATATTTGAGTATTTTTTTGGCTTGGAATGCATTGTCGTGTTTTACATTAATTTATATGGGAAAATTGTTTTGCTTAACATGTGTTTCACGTTAAGAGTAAGATTCTAGAACAAATTATGCTCGTTAAGCAAGGTTCACTGTATTAGAATGTATGTTTGGAACCTGCTAATTTTGATAGCAGTAATCAGAGGTTACTGTATATCAAATAAGGATAAATCAGAATTATTTCTGAATTAAAAGATATTTGGACTTTTCATAAGTAAAATTCTTAAAATAATTGACAATGATGTATAAACAAAAAGATTATCAAAATAACACAATAAATAAAAATTTTAGTTAATTTTGATATATTGGTAATGTTACAATATTTTCCTTTTTCCAATCTTTGTTTACAAATGATTAAATTTAATGAGAAGTTATTTATTGTGACATAATCACAATTCTAGACTGCAATTTTTTAGATCTCAATACACAATACTCTTGATTTTAGTAGTGTTTTGCTCCTGTATATCATACTTTTCCTGTTAACAAGAGGGTCGTGTTGGTCATCTTAATAACTGTTCTGAAGAAAATTTTTGAATTAAAATAATGTGACTTCCAGTCCAAACCAGAGGTTCATATAAAGTTAAATGGGGTCTCTGGCTCCTACACTTTACATTTCTGGTCTCAACTTTCATCTATCTAACTCCATTCTTGAGATTAAGGAAGGACAGACAACAGGTGGATGCCAGTGGGAATTTATAGATCTGCAATTTTTTAATCAATCAAAAAAATTAAACAGACAAAAATTTTATCATGAGTAATATCCATAGTATATTTTATATTTGAAGAGCTACTTAGAAGTGGGAAAGAGCCACCAGATAAGTTTGGAGTGGCAACATTGCTAATGTGGCTTTTGGCAGGAATGATTGTAATACCAGTTGTAGAATACAACTGGTATTACAATCTGGTATATACAACTGGTATTAAATAAGTATTAAATAAAATAGTTGTTGTTTTGTACTGGTATTAATTTTACTAATAAGATTGTACACAGACAAAACAATATCTAATGTCATGAAATTAAAAGCCAACTTCTTAGCTATTAATTATTATTAATAAGAATTAACATACACTACAGTTGACAGTAAGCTTCTACATAGTTCCCTGAGAATCATTATGTAAAAAAGAGGTAATTACCAAAAATTTATCAGATTTCAAAATGCAAGTTTTAGTAGTAGTGTGTAATAATATTAATTAAAACATGAATTGATACACATGGAGAGATTTACAGTAAAACATAGATAACTTATGTGTTTGGTGGTTTCCTACAAAATTGCAATGGCAGATAAATATGTGAAGTGCCTAACCAATTTCTAATGACTCTCTTAATAAGTTTAGACAAAGGAAAAGTACTGAATTAACTCTTAACTGTACTGTAAAACTGAAAGTTAATCCTCAAGCAGCACATAACTTGAACCTACTTTCAAACTCACTTTGAAATATAGGTAATCTATAAGTAATTTACAAGAAATTATAGTACCACTAAAACTATAAAACTGCAAAAAAAACTTTTTTAAAAGTTAAAAAAAAATCATAAATTGGTCAAATACTTATGGAATTAAAAACATTTCTGATTTTTAAAGTTCATTGTTCATTTCTTTATTAAAAAGAAATACTTTGGAGTTAGGACAAAAAAACTTTTTAAGTTTTTGAAGAAATTTAAGATCTGTAAT
This sequence comes from Centruroides sculpturatus, assembly GCF_000671375.1. Lineage (NCBI taxonomy): Eukaryota > Metazoa > Arthropoda > Arachnida > Scorpiones > Buthidae > Centruroides > Centruroides sculpturatus. The sequence continues at coordinate 131,922 of NW_019385127.1, read as the reverse complement.
TTTAATGCAGTTAATTTTGACTAAAACTTTTACAAAAATAAAAATACTAACAGAGGTTATCAAGACTATTAAGAACAGATTATTCATTACTAGAAAAACTAATTTTAATCATTGGTATAGTAATAAAGAGTTAAGTAGCAATGAACCATAGTTGAATAAAATCATGTTTATTAATAATATATATGAAGTGAATACTAATTCTAATATTAAAATATACATTCATTTTAAAATACATTTTGTTTCAATAAAAAAAAACATTTGCTTTAATAATCTTTATAACAGAATAAAAATAATTTTTCTGTAGTATTTTTTAATATATTCTTCAACCTCATCATAAGAGTAACTTTTTTGGTTTTTCACAGCAGTTATAAAAAATATAATGTGTATTAAAAAGATTATTATTTTATCATTTTATATCAAATTATCTTTAAGATTATTCTACTGATTTAATATAGCATATCACCCATACTAGAATAAAAAAAAGATAATATACAGTCTCATAATTGTGGAGGTGCCATGCAAAAGCAAACAAGTCCACTCTAAACAATTGTTGAAAAAATGCAAAAAACTGTTATTGAATTTATTTTACACTTCACACCTGTAAAAATTTATTTATTTTTTTCATTTGGTATCTAACATCAATATTTGAAGGCAGTTTTTGATAGGAATATTGTATAGTTAGTATTTAATTATATGACATTAAAATATGGACATTGTTTCTTTTTGCTTGGACAGGGTGGATGTGTTTCTTTTTTGCATGAACTATGTTAGGATATGTTTTCTTTTGCCTAGCCACTATATTCTTTTTCACTTTGTTATACTGGCTGTTACTTTGACTTATCAAAAAAACATGGCATTTTACAAAACAGGGATGAACAATAAATGTCTTCTCCCAAACAATCACACAAGTTCCCATTATTTTCTTCTTTTTCCGGGTAATCTGCTTCAAGCTTGGTTCCATTTCGTAACACTTGTTTATACCATGAAAAACTCATCATTTTCTCATTACTTGCCATACAAAGTCTTTAAAAGTGATTCAATGTCTTTTTTCTTGGCAGCTGACAGAGGGTGACCTACAGGTAGTTGCTCGACTGGCTCCTCAAATCTCATCCCAAAGGAGCACTATATTTTTGTATTTTCTTCTTTGCCTGTACTCCAACAGTTTTAGGTTTCTTTCTAGATCCAACATTGCTTTCTTCTACACTTATCAAACTGTCTTCATCCATTTTCACTCAATTATATCACTGAAATACACTATATAATAAAATGTGTACTAATAAACAACATTTTAACATCAAAATCTCTGTTCCTACAGAATAACAAAATGACACAACAAAAACAAAACCACCTGTTGCATTCTGAAAGTCACATGACTCAATCATAGCTCTTCATTGGATGAGGCAGATTGCAATGGCTGTTTTGTTCTGCTTGGGACACATGTAAAGAGATGTTCTTTTTTGCACAGAATGTTGATTTTCAAAGCTCAAAAAGTGTTGGATGCATATTTTTTTGAATGAAACTGACTATAACAGTAGATAGGAATAAAGCTGAAAAAAAAAAATAAATTATAAAATCAACTTTGATATTTTGTGGATTTGTTTGATTTTTGCATGACACCTCCACAATTAGTGATGGACTTTTTCTTGGTATTGCAAATAAAGTTACTAAGATAGTGGTATACAGAATTACATTAAATTATATTTTTTTCATGTAGTGCTTTAAAACAACATATAAAACATTTATTTGATATTTCTTTTATCAAATCTTAAAAAATCAAGAAAACTGGTAATTTTATAATAAAACAAACTATAATTTATTTTAATCTTCTAATTTGAGAATTTATGAAGGAATTGTACTGGAAGAACTTTCTGATAGTGTTGAATTTAATTTTATCTTATTCTATCAGATACAGAAATACATTTTTGACAATATCAATTTATATTTTTTTGAATTTTAATTACTATAACTATAATGAATATGTAATAAAAAACTTCAAATATAGATTCAGATTTATCTTTGAGGTGATTTACACAATATATAATCATCTATTTTCTCAACATATCAAAATTTTATTTTTCAATAACATTGAAAAAAATAATCTCAGTAATGAAAATTTGGGTGCTTAAGAGGTTAATATAAATAGATGTATCCTATTTCATATTAAGTTACCTGAATTACATATATCTTTACCAATCATTTGGAGGTAGACGACAATCATAAATTCGAATAGTACCATCACCACATCCAGCAACTATTATGGAAGGTAATGATTTATCAGTTGATAATTTTGTTACACAACTATCAGCACCAGTTGGTATGTCCTAGAATAAATATGAACATTTATAATTTAAAACAAATTAAATAATTTTAACATTAGTAAGTATTTGAAAATTACCGAGAATAAAAATGCAAAATATGATTAAAATATAGTTATAGATTTGAAGCCCTTGGGGACATACAGTGCTAATCCCCAGTTTGTGGCATTCTGAGGTATTCAATTAGAAAGAATGCATTTGAGCATCAGCACACACCCATATCAGCTGGAGAAAAAATACACTGGGACATTGCAGATTGCAAAAAATAAAGTGTATGACAAATTGTCAAAAGTACTTTCATGTATATTTTATGCTTTAAAAAAAGCTATTAACACTGAAAGACAGTCTATTTAATGTTATTTTCACTTTTTCAACGATTAAAATCAAAACAAGTAAAACATATTCAAGTTGGTGCCAAAAATGCTTTATGACCCCAGTTTATAATTAATTTACAAATTAAAATAAAATACTATTATTAAAAAATTATTACCTGAATTTTCATTTCCTTTTCAGCATCCCATAAACGAATTATTCTTACATCTCCAGAAGAAAGTAATTTACATGATTCTTGTTCCCATTGTAGAATGAGACCTGAACCTATTATTATACCATAAGATAAGTTTAAAAAAATTTAAATGTTTGTTTTGACATAATCAAAAATTCAAGCATATTTTGATATGACAATTAATAAAACTTTGTTAAACTAAGAAATTATGTAAGCAACAAACAACAAAAGTTTTCTTAATAAAAATTTACATTTATAGAAGAATTTAAAACAAATTAACTAAAAAAGAAAAAAGGTTATTATTAGTGATGCCATGAATAGTGATTTTGCTGAATACCGAATACTCGGCTATGGTCTTGGCCAAAGCACCGAATATGCGGCAAAATATGTGTACAGTACATTTCACGGGTGACGGATTACGATCTGTCTCATTGTGGTGGGTATGGTAGCGACACCGCGTGTGCATTTGTTTTATTTGCGAGTAGAGCATGTCACAACATACATTATTTGTTCATTGTTACATCAAATTGTGTTACTAATAGTCCTTATTACTAAAAAATGCCACTGTTTGTATCACTTTATATGAAAACTGTTTGCCTACATTGGATGGCAGACCTTTACAAGTGGTGGTCAGCAAATGCAAAACAGTACCCAAGCCTGACATAATTTGCTAAGATTTATCTACTGTCTCCTGGCAGTAGTGTATATAGTGAGAGGCTATTTTCAGAAGCAGGTATAGTTTATGAGGAAAAGCGCAATCATTTGCTATCAACAAATGCTGAAAAAATTGTTTTCATTTATCACAACTTACCACTGATAATTTTAAGTATTAAATGTAATAATTTGTGATTAAAATAAATACGTTTTTGAGTAATATGTGCATTTTTTTTATGATTTGGTATTCGGTATTCGGCTGAATAGTATGCAACATTCGGCTGAATACCAAATATTAAAAAAAGTAACTGAATAGTAGCCAAATATTCGTGGCATCTCTAGTTATTATATTAATGTAAATAAATGTAAATTAATATAAAAATGATTAAATAATCCTTTGGTATTTTGAAATTAGTGAAATATTTCATAAATTTATTTCTGTTTTTCAAATAGGATATATAGGCTAGTATGCTATTCATGCCAAGTAATATTAATTAGTAGTTAAAACTCCCTGTGTTCAGCATTATTAATTGTTTTTTCGTTCATTCGAGCGCTTTCAACAAATATATTTCTGTCATCTTCAGGAGAATAAAATGTTTTAATCGAACATGAATGTCTGAGAGAAGAACACACATAAATTTAAAATTAAATAATTTTTGATATGAATCCGCTACAATTTGAATTATGTGCGATGTTACGAATATGATGAAATACGGCGCATGCGTGGTACTGCTTCCTGTCAGTGATATGGCATATGATGTAACTCGCTGTTTAATCGTTTGTATAGGGCGATCCATATATTAGGCAGCTCCAGATTAATGATGAACGAAAAAACGATTAATAACGCTGAACACAGTGAGTTTTAACTACTAATTAAATAGGATATAATGTTAAATAGATATTTTCATTATTAAATAGCAAATAAAATATAATAGAACAGCTACCATGAGATTTGAAATCATTTATTTTCTCAGAAACTTTATCTCCAAATTTCAATAATTTGAGTTCATTAACTTTTTCTTTATAAAAACATTATGAAAATTCATAAGCAATCTTTTAATTGTAATGGATGAATAAAAAAGGAATTTTAAAAAATATAAATAATTACAATTATTATTTTCTAAATTTTAAATTGTATTTTTTCAAATTTTTAATGGCAAAACTGAACAATGTTTTCAGCTAATTTCAGATGTGTGCAATGTCCCTTCACTACATATACCATTACAATATAACACATAATTTATAAGTCAATTACATACTTATAATATTAAAAATAAATCTACGGCTTTAAAATAAAAAAAATTAATGAGAGTGAAACTAAATGGCTTCTTATATAAGATTTTGTCTGTAGAATTTGTTGAATGAAATTATGAAGTTCTTTGATATTACAGATTTGTACAGTAAAATTGAAAAATACTTTAACAATTATGAAAAATCAAGGTTGAAAACTACTATAGCTATTTGTTTAATTTTTGAGAATGTTTTGAAATTGTAATATTAGTATAAGATTGAAAAACTAGTTTTTTTTCTTTCAGTTTAAGATATTTAACAAATATATATTCTTACACATTACGAAATCTCTAAAAATGTTTAAATATTTAAATTATAAACAGTACAGTCTAAATAGTTTAATTCTGTGTAGTTAAAGATACTACCATCCTTAAACCAAAGTACTCAAACACAACCAGAATGCATAAAAATTACATATTTGGGTAATTCAAAACAAGTGTATGATGAAACACCATATACTGAAATAGTAAGCACAACAAAAGGTCTAACAACAGCTTTCAATTTATTGTGTTGTGAAACGATATATATAACAGATACTTCCAGATAAGATTGCCACTTGCCCTGTATTGTACAAGACATCATATATTTAAGTGCAATATATGATATTTAACCAAAGCAATACTTTAATGTTAATTCTTTTGCCTTATATCCTTATTAAATTCTTTATTATATCATTGTCTACGTTGAACTTTGTACAGGCGACCCCCATAATGCGGGTTCATATAATGCAGACTCGTATATCGTGGCAAAAAAATTGCGACCATATTCGTATAAAGACGCTAAAAGAGACTCGTAAAATGTGGTAAAATGTCATCGCCGACTTGTGTCGCAACAGGATTGGTCGAATCTGGACCAATAGTGGATGAGCAGCCAAACTACTTACACACTACGGAGAGTTTAGGCGGTTAAGTTGAGTTTACTATCGTCTGTACAGTATATAAATTAGGTACTATAAGTCTAATACAGTGCTGTAATTTTATACATTTCTTGTGAAAAAAACATTTCTTATTCAACGGCCATAAAAATTATTTCTTTTAATGATGTCTCCAAAGTTCAATGAATTTTTTGCAGAAAAATAACTTATCAGAAAATGCGCCTGCCGTTTGGTGCGCTGCTCCGCGACAAAAACAAGCTTAAGCAATGGAGTCATTGAATGGTGCACACTCAGTACGTAATCCTACAATTTTTTGTTTATAGCATAGTTTATACAGATTATTCCCAGAAAATTATACGTATTTTGGAAATGTTGAGTCAAATTAGTCTAGAATCAATTAATTTTATGGAAGAAAACCTTTCAAACAGCCATAGTCCGTAAACTGCACATGTGCCGGGCTGTGATTGGCTCATGTATTTAAGAATTCCTACAACGTGAAATTCTTATAAAGTGAAACGTATCTACCGTGTTATGGGGGGGTCGACTATATATTAATAAGACTTATTATACTGGTGTTGTTTCTGTTTTAGCAAATAGAATTCTTATTCAGAAAACCAAATACCTTTATTTTTTCATCTTATAGACAATGATAAAATAAAGAATATTTTAATATAATGTCATTTATATCATTACATATTCCATATATTTTGACTTTTTGATTGTTTGAGGTTGTCTCATTCCCAATCAACTCAAACTACCAAGACTCTATTGTATATAATGTAATAATATATACTGAATATATTTTTATACAGAATCAATAGCATAGCAATGTTCTTACCTCTTATAGAAGGCAACATATCTGAAAGAATTTGAAATGCACTAACTAATTCGGTTTGTTTACTATCATTAATATAATTTCGCCATATCCTGACTGCACCATCATCTATTAAAAAATATATTTATTTCAAATCATATGATCATAATTTATAAAATTATAAAATGTATAAAAATATATTATAAAAATTAATATTTTCATTCATATCTATACAGAAATTATACAAAATAATTACACATAAATTAAGTTAAGCTTGACATACAGTAATAAAGAAATGATAGTGCTAAATTTTAATTGGGCTATGATAAGATATATCACAAAAGTCTGAGGTCACCCCAATTTTTTGGAATAATAAATTTTTATTATACTTAAACAAAAAATTAGTGACAGGAATAAATTTACATGTAAAAGAATTACTTATTCTGTTTACAGTCAAAAATAAAAATATTAATTTTTTAATGCAAAAACTCAAAAATAATGATGTTGCAAAAATATAAGGCTAATAGCATTTAATAGACAGTAAAACAACCAATTTTTTCTTAAGACAGTTTTTCAAAATAATGTTGTACGCCCTATCTTTTATAGAGTTATCAAGATTTTGCATACTTAAATTGATTTCTTCCCACACAATTAGAACTGTAGCTTTGAGTTGTTCAATACTGTGGTACTGTTTTGCTCCTGTCACACATCTCTAATTATTAGATTCCATAGATTTTCTATGGGTTCAAATCATGAGAATAGGCAGGCCAATCCATAACCTGAACACTATTATCCAGTAGTCACTGATAAGTGAAGTTTGCATTATAAATTGGTGCATTAATCTTGTTGCAATTGTCAGAATAGACCACCAATTTTTTTCTCCAAATGGCAGAAAATACGCATCAAAAGGCTTTGATACCAAATTCCTTCATTCAGCCATTTATGAATGCTAAATTGATTTTTCTGAACCATCCAAAACCTGTCTAGATCATGACTGATCCCCTCCTTGCTGACACTTGGCAAACAAAACTCCTCCCTCCCAAGATTATGTCAATAAAATTGCCAACCATCAGGACAATCCAAATTGTACTTTTTCTTATCAGTACAAATAATTTCACACCATGCTGAAGTCTACAACATTTTATCTTTGGTCCATATTAGTCTTTTTTTGTTGTTTTAGATATGATGCTGCTTTTCTATTTTTAAACATTACATGTTTTGTTGATTTTATCATCTGGGAAAGTGTGGATTTGTAAACATTAACATCAGGTCTTTGTGCTATTTCACCTAATGATGTTCCTATTGTTCGTATTTCCCTGATAATTGCTGATTTCTGCTTGCTTGTTAACTTGGAAGGCCATCCTGTTTGTCTTTTCTTTCCACATTGCACACTAAGTTTAATATCTTGGCTACAACACAATGAGATCTCTTCAGCTGCTTTACAATAGCTCTAGTAGAACTTTCAGCCTGATGGAATGCCCTGATTTTGCTACACTCAAAAGGCAGTTTAGGACTTACGTCTATCCATTGTTAAAATTACTGTAGTTATCATAACAATTAATGGTGTTATAAATTCATATTCATTTATACCTTTATTCACAATTATGAAGTGTTACCATCTCTTTATAATTATTACATTACAGGTGACAGTGAAACTTTTTTGATAAATTGCTCAAAAATGAAACTGAATCACTATTATTTTTGATTTCTTGAATAACAAATTTTTATTTTCATTTTTAGTTTTGATTATTACTAGAAATAATCATTTTACATCTACATTTCTTCTTCTCACTAGATTTTTCTTAGATATATTATTCCAAAAAGTGGTGTGACATATTTTTGCAACATACCTTATGTCTAATTATAAAGGTATCATATAATTTGGACTAAAGGTAATTGGTCAAGTGCCTACCAGTGGCCAAGTGGTTCCATTCTCTGAACATTAGGAGTTTGGTCATGGGTTCGCACCTCACCAGGACGGGCTGGCCATGTGGAGTTTTCCAGGTTTTCTCCACATCTATAATGCCTGAATAGAGGCCAGTTACCCTTAAAAAACCTCATAGAAGGCATCCCCCTAGGCAGATCGCCCAAGTGTTGCTTTGCCATAAATTAACAAAAGAAACAATTGGTTAAGTCATTATCTTGTATTAAATTTAATAATTAGAAATAAATAAATTAGTTTATAATATTCTGAAAGAAAAGACTGATTGATATAAATTAGTCTAGGAGATCTGAGCAGTGTAATTGCTAATGTATCTGCATAGCAAAATAGAAGTTAAAGATTTGAGTCCTGCTCTAGATTAATTTTTCTTCCAGAATATTTAAATTAATTAATTTATTTCTAATTATGAAATTTTATACAAGATGGCAACTTAGTTACCTATCTTTAGTCCAAATTACATAATATATCTTGATAATAAATTAGTCATATTATGACCAGATTAAAATCTGGTGGTAATATTTGTTCATTATATAAAGTAATACAGTGGTACCTTGGTATACGTCTGCTTTAGAATACGTCGTGTTTGGACGAAACAAATTTTGCTCGGTATACGACTTAATTCAATTATATGTGCCATCTATGAATAAGTAGCACTATCAGTGTACTAGGACAGACTAGATGTTCGCAGTGCCACAGTTTATAATCTTGTTAAATTTATTCTGATTTTAATTTGTAAGTAAAATTTTATTATTTTTATTAATCATGAGTTGCAAAAAGGCAAATGAAAAGCAACAGAAAACTAAAAAAAAAATGACTAGAATCATAATAGAACTGAAAAAAGAAGACTGTTGAGAAATACAAAGGTGGCACGCATATTTGAGATTTTAACTGTTGTATGCTGTATTCCGAGAACGACGATATCGACAATTGCGAAAAATAAAGACATTATTAAATCTGCTAATGTTACGAAAGGGGTTAAAATCAATTTCTAAACAGAGATTGAAGACATTAGATCATGTTAAGAAATTGCTTTTGCTTTGGATAACTGAAAAACAGTGTGCTAGAGACAGCGTATCAGAAGCAATTATTTGCGAGAAAGCTAAAAAGATACATACTAATCTCATGAAAAATCAAGCAGGAACTAGCCAGGAAAGCGAGGTGTTTAAAGCCAGCCATTTTTTTTTACATGAGAATTTTTACATTACTTCTTATGAGAAAGGTTGGTTTGGTATACATCCTATTTGGTATAAGTCCAAACATCAGGAACAAATTAAGGCCATATTCCGAGGGTCCACTGTAAATCTTTTACAAAATTACTCATTTCTTTTAATAAGAAAATGATCTATTGTTAAGTTTAATGTTTAGACCACATCTGTTGATAGATACACAATGGTTGATAGATAAAAGATTTGCATTGAAGTCAGAACTATTAATATATATTAAATAAAAAATCATATTTTTGATAATCTGAAACCATGTTGTGACTCTTCTTTGATTCTTAAACACTTGGCATTCTATCATCTTTATTTTGTTCAACTGAACTAAATAAAGATGATAGAATTTATTGTTTGAATTTATTACACTACATTGTGTTTAAGAACAAAAAAAAATCATATATTGCTAATAAACAATCAAGTCATAACATTCAAAAAAAATTTTCACATGAAACTTAAAAGAAATTCAAAATTTCATGTTCATAAATATTGAAACTTAGTATGAGAACCTGGACTCAATCTCAATATCTTAAAATAATAATAGAAAATATTATCAATATCTATCAATTTTCACACCTGGGAGCATCGCCTGCTATCTTTTCTTGGCATAGAAAGTGACTCTTTCCTGCAACCTTCTAACCGGCTGTCACTATTCTGCTGTTAATGTGACAACTAACAGCCAAGACAGGCAGTCGCCGCCAGTTCCTCGTCTGATAATGTCAATGCTGTTCTTCTGAAACGGAATACCTTATTGCCTCTAAATTGGAATAACCTCATCTCTGAAACCCAGAATAATCCTACACTCCATGACTTTGAATCTACTTCCAGAATGAGACATTTACCATGTATAATATGTCATCCAGAACTCTCTTCATTTATTCAACTTTCTTAAGGGACAGACTGACTCCTCTCCTGCATCAGGACTACAAGAAGATCCTTCAAACTCCAGGTATTTACATCTGCATGCAATTTCATGTAAGCTCTTTCTCTCTCAACCACCCATGGTGTATAGGTCTGTTTATTTTGCTAGAGCACAATATTTATCATGTAAATCTTTTTCTTCTCAATTAAACGGTTATTTGTTTGTTTAACTGGTATCTGACTGAGTCACTTCCATCTCACCGTCTCCTCGATCCAGAATCCAATCACCTACACACACAACTTGTGTAACAAATTGTGAGAATCCAGAGATGGAATATTTTAATTTGTTAAAATATTAAATTGATGTCAAATTTAACACATTTCTATCAAATTTGTGGGAAGGGAAATAAAACTTCCTTTGGGAGAGATGTTATCATACATATCCGATGAACATCTGGCCACATGTGTCAGAACAAATACCCCATCAGATGTTAAATCCTAAAACCCAATTGGAGGGGAATTTAGTATAAAAAGGGGGTAAAAATGCAAACTTGAGGCAGTCAAAGGAGAAATGAACAATGCCGTATGGAAGTATGGAAGCCATAGGAAGAGCAAAGTCCTGCTCTGGCTCTTCATCAACAGTCTCCAAACCCAGCTGCATCTTCATCTCATTACGAATTCTCTGTCAGCCCAGAATCGCCAGTTAACCTCTCCATAAGAAGAATATTAATCAAAGACCGATTATACAACAGCCTGACATAAAGCCCAATATTTGTCAATAGAGGTAGTATGTTTTTATTGATGTAAATTCTCTCTCTTGCACTTAGATAGGGACTTTAGAAACTGTCTGTGTGCAATCACATACTTGTACAGTATCTTTATGCTCATCATTTTCATTAAATATTACTTTTAGTTTGTTTAAATGATCTCATTCTTGATCCCAAATATATGCTGAAGTTTTATCAGGAGTCCACGATCCTCCCACTCAGACAAAAGTATAAAAATATTATATTGCATGCCTAATGCACTAATTAGGCTGGTATCAGGAAAAATCTAAAGGAGGATTGTAAGAACTTCCTGTTGACAAAACAAAATACTACTATCATCCCATTTAGTGACATTGCAGGTGGCTCTTCCAGATCCAAAGCCTAACATGGGTGAGAGACAACGTTCTCTTAACCCAGATTCCCACAAAATTCAAACAAAACAATAAACTGCCATTGTGGCTCCTGTGTCTGTCAACTGGGACACAGGCATCATCTGAACGTAGCATCAAAGAGGTGCTGACTCTAAGTCACAATAGCCATATTCATGCTCTAATTGCTTTCATGCCATGATGACAGAGATGAGCAGTTATAACAGATACTGTATAACTGTAGTGCTCTCATTACTTCACACTGCTGCTTGGCACATTATAAATTACAGTGACACAGATACACACATCAGATTGCAGCAAACCAAGGAAAATGGCATGTTTGCAGTAACAATTATCATATGTTGCAGAGTCATTTTGTGGTTCTGTGAAAATAGGTGCAAATCTAACTTTTGAAATATTTGCAGTAAAAATTGCTGCACTTCAGACAGCCACTATTAAAGTTGATTCATTGCATATGATCTGATGTTTTGAATTGACACCACAAATCTTTTACTACAGCAAAAAGTTTGGAAATGGATTTTGCTATATAAAACTCAGAAGGCATTTGTCAACATCTATTAATTAATCTACAATTATTTTCTTTTCTTATTGATATATTAAAATATAACATTTAAATGACTATAGCAATAATTTTCATCTATCTTGAATATACATCATGTGCAGTAAAAAAAATGTGACTTGTCACATAAATGGCCGTTCTTCCTCAAACAGCAATGTGATTTTAATAACTGTCTTTCCATTCTATGTGCATCCTATTTAACTTGACAGCATTTCAAGTGCTGCACATATCATACAGTAACATTTTATTTTACTTTGTCATTACCAGTGCTTACTCATCACATCAAAAGTGGACTTCAAATATGCTTTTGAAGCATTGTGTAGTGTGGAGTATTTTGTTCTTTAATTAGAAGGCAAAGCGTTGTGTTTATATTGCAATGATACTATAACTGTGCTAAAAAATTACAATATATATTAATATTACCAGACTAAGCACTCAACACAATAAACAATGATCAGTGAAATTAGAAAATTTAAATTATAGTATCTCATCTTAGCAGAATTACATCATAAAAAAAAAAATTAGGTTGAAACCACAGTAAGTTTCTGAATGGCTCATTTATCAGACAATCAAGGAAACTATTTATTGATGGTGAGTTAATTAAATCAAGTTTTCTTGCAGCAACCAAAAATATAGTTAATAGAAGAGAAAGTTAATAGGTCCAGGAGAACCAATTTTGCTTTCATCACCAGATTCTCCACAGGTCCACTTCTCTTTTTTTCTAATAAACTAAGTAATCATGAAGATCCTACATTTCTTTTTGCACCATTATCACTTGGTAACTCCTTGGATCCTTCTTTTCAGGAAGGTCCTGTTTCATTTCCAATTTCCCTATGACCTCTGTGAAAAAAGTCCTTCTAAGACCTCCTCTTTCTTTTGAAAATTTACATTCTCCTCTATTTCCTACAGATAGATTTTTCATTAAATCATCTCTTTGTTATGATAAACCAATTTCATCTAGTTGACTATCAACTCCCATATCGCCCTTAAAAGTTTTGTCTCTACTCTAGCTACCTACAAACTTCTGTTTTCTTCATCTTCATTTTTATTACAGATCATTTCAATATGAGATGAGAGTTTATGTCTGCCACAAACATACATAAATGTTATTTTCTATTACTTGTTCTATACTTTAGCATCAATGCAATGAATTAATAAATATTACAGTTCTTATGATAATAAACAATAATTTTTAAAATTAATTATAATGTTTCTAAAAGTAAGTCTACCCTTATTTATGGAAATTATTACACAAATTAATTTTAAAAAATTACATAACATTACATCACATTAGCTGTAGTCATTTATTCATCTAAAAATTACTCCAATCATTATTAATTTTCTTATTTTAACTAACAAGTAAGTTTCTTTGATATATTCCAATATTGATTAAGACATAATTAGTTTGACTTTTTATTTTTAATACAATAAAATAATTTATGATGTCATAATATTTTAAATAGTTTAAATATTTTTGGAATTATATCACTCTAATTTTCTAAGACTCACAAAATAAAATAAAATCTGTTATATTACATAAAGTTATAAATTATTTTATGTTTAAATAATCTACTTACTACATTTATAAATTTTATAAAATGCAATATACAATTCCAAAATACAGGTATCCCTTGTACCAACACAACATTTCTACAACACAGTTGGAAAATTGGGGATATCCCCTGTAAAACATGGTTCTGGTTTTTCTCTAACAAGGTTCAGATTTTGTAAAAATCCTTCATACAAAATTTCACAACTTTTAAGTGAAATATTCTTTATTTGATATATATATATATATATACATCAAATTTGTGGGAAGGGAAATAAAACTTCCTTTGGGAGAGATGTTATCATACATATCCGATGAACATCTGGCCACATGTGTCAGAACAAATACCCCATCAGATGTTAAATCCTAAAACCCAATTGGAGGGGAATTTAGTATAAAAAGGGGGTAAAAATGCAAACTTGAGGCAGTCAAAGGAGAAATGAACAATGCCGTATGGAAGTATGGAAGCCATAGGAAGAGCAAAGTCCTGCTCTGGCTCTTCATCAACAGTCTCCAAACCCAGCTGCATCTTCATCTCATTACGAATTCTCTGTCAGCCCAGAATCGCCAGTTAACCTCTCCATAAGAAGAATATTAATCAAAGACCGATTATACAACAGCCTGACATAAAGCCCAATATTTGTCAATAGAGGTNCAGTGTTTTTAAATTCCCTCTCACCATAGCTTACCCCTTAATTTATTTAAGATACGTAGATGATATTCTTTTGGCGTGGCAGGATACGGAAGACTCCTTCCGGGTATTAGAACACCATTTATCAAAAATGTATGCCACTATACACTTCATGTGGGAGAAGGAAGTTGGGAGAAAAATTGCTTTCTTGGACTTGCACATTCAAAAATCCCAGGAAGGCTTGAAGTTTTCCGTCTATCACAAATTTGGCAATATCCCACCCATAATACCGGCCACAGCCTGTCAACCACAGCAATATGTTAATGCGGCCATAGCTCCCTTGATCAGACGGGCATTCTTACTACCATCGACACAACAACTTATCAATACCGAACATGATATAAATTAATATATTTTTTTGCACATAATTGGTTATCCGAAATATCAATTTTCCGAACAACCCCAGTCCCCAATTGATTCAAATAATCGATGCCCTACTGTCTCAAATATATATAAAGAAAAAAAAAATATATATATATATATTTATGTCACTGTGTTTTGTTTTTATAGTTTAATTTTTGTATTTAGTAAAATTTATTTAAATATTTTTAGGGTAAGTGTTATTTACTTTCCTAAAGTTAAAAAAAAAGGTTATCATTTATAAAAATGAATGAAATACAGCAGTATCTTGGTACTCAAACTATTTGGCATTTGAACACAAATTCTGGAGGGAAAAAAATTGCTTGGTCCTTGATTAAACAAACACAACCTGCTAGAACAAATTTTCTATTAATAACGTATTTTTATTTTTATTTTGTCATACATAAAAAATTTTATGGTAAAAATTTTAAAAAATGAAGATGCTACTGATATTTCTGATCGAGATCAAGAGAAAAGCTCAGAAGATGAC
Source organism: Centruroides sculpturatus (assembly GCF_000671375.1). Lineage (NCBI taxonomy): Eukaryota > Metazoa > Arthropoda > Arachnida > Scorpiones > Buthidae > Centruroides > Centruroides sculpturatus. Next base: position 116,648 of record NW_019385127.1, on the reverse strand, counting down.
AATATTTTGTAAAAATAAAACACCCTTGTTTAACTAAAATTAATATTAACACATAATACAGTACTTTTAATTGTGATTTTTACAGTATTTTTAATTGTGATTGTGATTTTTACTAAGAGAAATATTGCATATTTCTCTTAGTAAAGAAAAACAATAGTGTGAGATTAGCAGTGGGCCACTGGGCTCATCCCAAATGACTACTTACTCTGCAACAGGTTGGTAAAACCCGTTCTCGGCTAGTCAGATGGCTAGGAGGGCAAAAATTTGAGTGGGGAGTGTGTCGGTAAGTCGGCAGGTGTCCTTCAGAGACAGGAGACAGGTTTAAAAACAAAACAAGCATTTATTTATATAACTAAGCTAGGATACATAGGTTAAATGCGATTAAATAAATTCACTGTACAAAAGGGACGCTCTAATAGCTTTACCTGCTAGTCTGAGAGAGAGTTCACAAAGCTCTAAAAAGTACAGATACCTGTATGCCGATATGTCTAAAATGCGTTCGTTGAATATGTTCGTTAATGGCGATGGAAGTTCAAACGGCTGTGGTTGGTCGTATGTCCTTTCGGTCCGGAGTATGGAGACAAATATGGCACATCTACCAAGTATAACTTCCGAGGGATCGCCCTGAGCTTCCGGGGACTCGAGCTTTTATACGTTATTCGTGGGAAATGAGTNTAATTAATTAAACAGCTCACTACCGTGTGCTGAAGGTGCATGATGGTCCTTTGTGTCTCTAAAATATCAATATAAACTTAGATCTGATCATAGAACTGAACCTAGAATGCACCTGGACTCCTCATCGACTTTTGGCAAGCTTTTGTGTGAAGACTATGCCGCTATGACTTTCTGCATCTTCAGCGCTTCTGAACTCAAGCTGCTACATACTGTCCAACTTTTTATTTTATTTTATTATTTCTTTTACTTATCATTTATCATTTTCTTTTGTTACCACTATATAATTACAATTTGTTTAATGTATATATAATCCTATACTCACAATATATTCAAATTTTATTACTGTGATCATACAAACAATTATTAGTTTTCTGATTTATGTTTTCTCATATATAAATATTTTGTAGCTCAATACAATCTGTAACACTATTGATTTGTTGTTTCCTCATTTTCTGGTGATGCTCACTGCGGTACCAGAACATGTATAAAATTATACCATAATAAACAATGATTGATTGATTGATTGATTGTATTTTATCTTATTGTATTATAACAATTATTCTACTGAAATCATCCTGTTTCTTATAGTTTGTATTGTTTAGTATCCACTGCTGAATATGAAAGTGGATTCTAATCAAAATAACTACAAATGTTTGAAATTGTTTTTAATTGTTTCTATTTTATTCCATTTATAACTAATTTTTCCAAATATGTTTATATTTATAAAAAAAACTAGTTTTAATGAATATATAATTTGTTAATTAAACACTAATTCAGGATTTTTTTAATGTTTTAGAAAATATCAACAAGTTTTATTTTTATTTTAAAAATATTAAAAAAATAAAGAAATAAACTTACCAGACCCTAACATCAAGAGAGCAGTATCATGAGCATTAATAAAATCAACTGATGTAATTCTTGTATTTGTGCAATTTCCATTACTGTTATAACTTAACATAGCACCTTGTTCCCAGTCCCATACACTAAAAAATAAATTTTCATCATATCAAATTAAACTTTTATTAATTCAATTCAAAGAGTTTCCATCACAATCTATTTATTAAAAATAAAAAAGGCAATTAAATTAAATTGTTTTCAATTATAAATTTTTCATCTTGTATGTGTTAAAGTACAAAAAATTGGAATATAATTATCATGGATTTTTAAGTTATACAGTAAAAGCTCAATATTATGGACCCTGATATAATACACCTTGTTATTATGAATGACCATGTCAATCTGGCCAAGAGCACAGGAAAATTATAAGAAAACCCATTCATTGTAACAGACTCCTTTATAATGGACTCTTGCTACTATAGACTATTTTTCAAGTCTCATATAAACCACTATCCTTCTGTTATTACAGACTTTTCAGTTACTATTTTATTTTGTAGCAATCATTGTTTTATTTATTTCATCATATTCTTCCATATTTCGAAACTGTGTTGTGTCTTTATATTTATTTTTTAAAACCGCAATTTAGCATAGTAACCAACACTTGGCACAAAAACTGAAATAAACAAATGTTGTGCCAAGTGTTGGTTATTAAGCTAAATTGCAGTTTTAAAAAATAAATATTTCATCATAGTCATCATTTTATTTACTTTATTCAAAAAAAATAAATACAAGAATAATATAAAATTTGTTTTTTTTAACTATTCTTTAAATATAGATTTTTAAATTACATTTAATTTTTATTTTGTTTTTTCTACAAGTAATGAGTCTTAGATTTCTTGTGTAAAGAAAAGCCATGGATCATAAAAGAAAACAAAAGGCTTTAGATTTATATTTTACATTTATTGATAGATAGATATATTGTTTTTACAAGTTCAATAGAAATCTAGTATATATTCTTTACAACTAAAATTCTGTCCACTGTGTACTTGACTTTTGCATAGAATATTGATATACAATAACGGACAAGTTGATATTACTATATGGATACAGTAAAAAAAAAAAAAATCTTATATTGATGATGATAGATTCACTGAAACAAGGTAAAAAAAATGTTAATTTAGCACTGAATCTGGAGAAAATATCTGCAGTTTGCAGATGTTTTCTCCAGGTTCAGTGCTAAATTAACATTTTTACCTTGTTAATGGACTTTTCAATATAGCAGACCAGTCCACAATATCGAGTAATCATGATAACACAGCCTTTCATTATAACAGACTAATTTATTCAGTCCCATAGTGGTCTGTTATATTGAGCTTTTATTGTGTATATTTATTTACATTTAATAAAAATACATAAATAATTTTATTATTATTAAACTATGCATTAAAGATAAAATTAATTATATTAAATCACTTTTGACTGACTAAAATTTCTCTATGGACCAGGCCTGGCCAACCCACGGCCCATCACGTTAAATTATGTGGCCCACTAAGTGATATTATATATCTATTAAAACTTTTGTTTCCCGTTATGTGTATACCAAAACAATTAAATAAATGAAAATTTGCATGTGTCATTGTTATAATGCAAGTGCAAGTACAAACTCTTGGTATAACAATAAAATCTTATTCATTTTTATGTAGTCAACAACTTAATTGTTCTAATAAATGGGAGATGACAGTTTGTTGAGAGATTATCTGTCTTGCTATTTATTTATGAATGACCAAGAAATTATTAAAATTACTTGGAATAAAGAAATTGATTGCTGCAATATCAAGTACAGTCGACACCCCTATAACACTGTTGATTATTCCGTTTTATATGAATTCCATGTTGTGCGAGTCACTTAGATTTTACAAATACGTGTGCCAGGCTGTGAACGGTTCACGTATTTGTAAAATCTAAGTGACTCGTACAACATGGAATTCATATAAAACAGAATAATCAACAGTGTTATAGGGGGGGTCGACTGTACTTTGTAAAATACATGTATTGTCCATCTTCAAAACATAGTTCTATTGCTATGATCCACATTATCTGCACAAAATTTTGTGGTAGATTCTGTTTTTTAGGAAGCTTCTAGTTTACTTCTTGTATTTAAATGTTTAAATGCTAAGTGCAAAACCAAAACATTCTTTTTCATATATATATATAATAGATAGTACTGACATCTGTATTTCAGGTTTTACCAATATTTGCTTAGAAGTAAGACTTTCATGACAAACTAATAACAGGTCAGATTGTAGGAGACAATTTTTTATTATTACAGATGAACAATCTATGTTATTTTTCTTTTTTCTTGTTTTTTGGAAAAAGAATATAGTAAATTAACTCTTCAAATTTATTAATTAATTCAGCAAAAACTATCTCATAAAATTAACTTTACTTATGATATTTTGATTAAAATTAAAATTTACTAATTATCTTCTAAAAATAATTTAAACTCAGATAAAAATATTTGGATTTTCATGGAAACTTGAAATAATGAACTTTTTTACAGAAGAGATACTAATACAGTTTCAACAGTATAGGTATAAAAAAACGTTAAAGAAGCACATACAAGATATTCAAATGCTTTTTATAGATAAAAAATAATTAAAATATCACTGTTGAAAGAAAGTTCTAAGGGCATTTTATACTCTGCATACCTAATTATAATCTAATTATACAGATGAAAATAGAAACAATCATGGAAAGAATAATTTTAGAACAATTTAAAGTCATATTAGAGTTTGAGATCCAAGAGTTAATCAAAAAAATTATAACAAGTGATTGTTTAATTGCTGATATGTGGGAATGTTGAAATGTAAATAAATCTCACGGTGAAAATCTGACAACAAGTCAAATTCCCACCGCCCTAGCCAGCCCAGCAATGACATATTATTCAAAGTGTCAACAGTAGAAAACATAAGATCACCTTACCAAATTCCCATACCGAAAGGAGATATAATGGAGTGCACCCAATCTACAGGGCAGACAGTATATGAAGAGAGTAGACAGCTTGAAGGATGGACATCATCAGAGAGTGTGATCTGAAGCTCTTGTCTCACCAACCCTCAACTCCATCAAAGTCTCTCTATTGACCTTGACCAGATCCACAATCATCTTGCCGACTATTGTATAAACCGGATCCACAACTATCGAGTTCTTTTCACAAGGTATGGGGCGTAGAACAGTAATTAGAAGTGTACACTCTCTCTCTCGGTCAATTGAGATATTAACTTTACACAGTTCAGTAAATTGTTTTAGTTGTTAAACAGCTCTTGTGTGGACTTACTTAGGAGAATGGTCACCCTATCAACAGACTCATCGCACCTCCCCACTTGACATATAGCCCTCCTATAAAAATGATAATTTAGCATAATTGCAAGTTAGGATGCAAACTACAACTATCCTAACTGGTGTCAAGAGAAACAGTCCAGATCTAACGATCTTGAGACAACTATATTTAACAGCCATCCAATGACAATTGAGCGGTCTTCACTAGACTGACATTGGGAAAAGGGTTTAGAGCAGAAGTGTCCAAACTACGGCCCACAGGCCAGACCCAGCCTGGCAGGTGAAAAATACAGATTTTTTCATGCAAACCCATTTAATTTTAAAAAATGTATATATATATATATATATAATCACATTTGATGAAAAAAAGGATTTTTAATTTTTAAAAATAATAAAAATAAAATAATATATACAGTAATACCCTGACTTACGCGATTTTCAAATCTCGGCAATTCGTCTTTTGTTTGAGCGCCACACAACTCTTGATTATTCACTCCTCCCACACTATTGTTCAGCTTACATGTTTGGATGTGTCGCGCGGAATCGACGCATAGCTACAATTTATTTTGTGTAATTTATTTCTGTTTGTTATATCTACGGAGACTTGAGAGACTATGTGGTGATTTCTTGTAATCGTGAACGAACCAAAAGGCAAGATAAGATTAACGAGAACATTTACTAGCTTACATACATCCGACTTGGATTTTATACAAAAGGCATCTACAATCGTAAACAATTGACGAAAAAAGTATACATTTAACAGATAATAAACAAAGACTCAAGAACAATTTACCTTTTGTATATATAACTGACAAGATTATCTTTCAAATTATAATTAAACAGACTCGATCCCAACCAATCTTTTGATTGTCAGACATACAAAAGAAATGAACAGATGGCGCCTAACTTAAGCACGGTTTACAATAACGAATATGATTAATCTTAACACTCTACTATGTCATCCAAACGAAGTAGAGCTGATTTTTTTGCATCAAACAAGAAAAGAAAAACTTTATCTTTGGAATGTAAAGTTAACATTATTAAAGACTTCGATACAAAAATGAAAATTTGTGAATTGGCAAAGAATTGATGGTCAGAACAATTATAAAAGGTAAAGAAAAAATTTTTAAAGCTGTGAAAAATGCTCAATCATTAGATTCAAGCATCATTCATAAATATCACAGTAATATAACTGAGATGGAAACAATGTTAAAATTATGGTGTGATAATCAAGTAAATGTGAAAAATTGTCCTGTTGATCAGAACACAGTGTGCTCTCAAGCTAAGCTGATTTTTGAGAGATTGAAAGAGGATGCTGGAATTGACAAATTGAATCTGAATTTGTTGACTTGTCATATTATAATGCAGTTTAATGGCTTAGTTGTGGAAAAGTGCTATTGCAGTTCTTTAGGCTTAGAAATGAAATTAATTTCTTGTAAAGAAAAATCACCCTGAACCACTTTTATCAGATGCCGAGTGACTCTGGAAGTTGACTTTTTATGCAGATGTTGCGTCATACATAAATAACTTGAACTTAAAGCTCCAAGGTAAAAACAACTTAATTTGTGATTTATTCACACAAATCAAAGCATTCAGGGCAAAGCTGATATTGTTCGAAAGTCAGATGAATAAATGTAATTTTACCCATTTCCTGTGGTGTGAAGAATTGAATACAGAAACTGATGAACAATTTCCAACCAGATTTACTGTAAAAGTCATCACGGATTTAAAACAAGAATTTCAAAAGTGATTTTCTGATCTTGACATGAATTCAAAGGAAATTTGGCTGTTTCAAATCCATTTGACTGCAATGCTGCCGACGTTTCAAGTCAGTTTCAAATGGAAATTATTGATCTTCAAGCTAACAATCAAATCAAAAATAAATACAAGGAAGGAAACTTGGTTGATTTTTACAAATTTTTGAATGCCAAAGAGTTTCCAAATTTAAAGCAATTTGCTTGTAAATTTATTTCTATGTTTGGGACTACCTATATGTGCAAACAAACTTTTTCCAGGATGAAGTATCTGAAACCAAAGTACAGGGCAAATTTATCGGTTGATCATTTGCAATCATTGCTTATAATTGGTGTTTCAGATTTTAATCCCAACTTTAAATAAATTCTTCAGCAGAAAACACAGTTCCATTAAAAGTTGCATGAAATAATTTTCTAATTATATATAACTTAACCAGGTTTGTTTAGTATTGGTGTATCTGTAACTGTAAAAAATAAAATTCAATGCTGCCTTAGTCATGAGATTTTTTAATTCACATATCCACGTGGCTCACCACAAATGTATTTAAATCCCAATCTGGCCCTTGCAGCAAAAAGTTTAGACACCTCTGGTTTAGAGCTTTACTCTGACCCCCAGCTTCTCACAAGAAATTGTTAAATATGATTAGTAAGTCTTTGAATAACATCTAGTTCATTTTTTTGTTGATAAGTACAGTGGAACCTTGCTTAACAAGCACAATTCATTCCAGAATCTTATTCATAATGCAAAACACTCTTTAAGCAAAATAATATTTCCCACATAAATTAATGTAAAATATGATAATGCATTCCATGCCAGAAAAAAAATACTCAAATATTTTACTTATAACATTTATTCAAAGAAAATTATACAATATATATTGTTAAGGAGCATGAATCATCTTTATCTTTCCTTCTAGCACAAAATGAACCAACCTGGAATGCATATTAAATTTAATAATTTTAAATAATTAATTTTTAATTTAAACATGTATGGAATTTAATTTGGAATTGGTCATTAAATTTTGTAAGGATTCGAATCTATGTAGGTTCTAGTCGAAGGTAACACAAAAAATGGAGGTAAGAATGCCATGTGCTACTTAACAGGGTTTTCACCAGTTCAAACAAGGAGCAGACCGTAGAGTAGAGGGTGCAACAATACTAAGTTTTAAAGATTACATTTACAACTTCTTAACATATTTAATACGAGATGGCATCATAACTTCCTACCTCTAATCAAATTAATTAATTTCTAATATTTAATTATAACCTTTACATAGCCCAAGAATTTGGCATATCATTTGGCGTTTTTATTATATAACAGGTTATGGTTGTTGATGTTTATATGTAATATGTCTGAATACAAGTTTGGAAAAATGTGTGATAACAAGCAACACTAAGATGCTAGCAGAACGAGTGCTAAACACATACTGTTGTAGCATGTTCACAATCCGGGACTTCCCTTCTCCTCATCACTCGTTATGTGAAACATCGCTTGTTAAGCAAGTCATTTTTTTACAATTTGTTTTGCTCATTATGAAATGTGCTCATTAAGCGAGGTTCCACTGTACTGAATATTAATAAATTAGTAATACAGTGTTAAAGATAATTTATATCTTACTTAATTTAGTTAACTATATATATATATTATATCATTTATTCAAATATTACTCTTAATATTTGAAAGCAACAGTTGTAAATAAACTGGTTGACAGATGGTAAAGTTCACTTAACAATTAAGTAAACTAGTATCAACTTACAGCAAAAAGTTTGTTTNTTATTCAAAGAAAATTATACAATATATATTGTTAAGGAGCATGAATCATCTTTATCTTTCCTTCTAGCACAAAATGAACCAACCTGGAATGCATATTAAATTTAATAATTTTAAATAATTAATTTTTAATTTAAACATGTATGGAATTTAATTTGGAATTGGTCATTAAATTTTGTAAGGATTCGAATCTATGTAGGTTCTAGTCGAAGGTAACACAAAAAATGGAGGTAAGAATGCCATGTGCTACTTAACAGGGTTTTCACCAGTTCAAACAAGGAGCAGACCGTAGAGTAGAGGGTGCAACAATACTAAGTTTTAAAGATTACATTTACAACTTCTTAACATATTTAATACGAGATGGCATCATAACTTCCTACCTCTAATCAAATTAATTAATTTCTAATATTTAATTATAACCTTTACATAGCCCAAGAATTTGGCATATCATTTGGCGTTTTTATTATATAACAGGTTATGGTTGTTGATGTTTATATGTAATATGTCTGAATACAAGTTTGGAAAAATGTGTGATAACAAGCAACACTAAGATGCTAGCAGAATGAGTGCTAAACACATACTGTTGTAGCATGTTCACAATCCGGGACTTCCCTTCTCCTCATCACTCGTTATGTGAAACATCGCTTGTTAAGCAAGTCATTTTTTTACAATTTGTTTTGCTCATTATGAAATGTGCTCATTAAGCGAGGTTCCACTGTACTGAATATTAATAAATTAGTAATACAGTGTTAAAGATAATTTATATCTTACTTAATTTAGTTAACTATATATATATATTATATCATTTATTCAAATATTACTCTTAATATTTGAAAGCAACAGTTGTAAATAAACTGGTTGACAGATGGTAAAGTTCACTTAACAATTAAGTAAACTAGTATCAACTTACAGCAAAAAGTTTGTTTTCATATCTTTTACACAGGCTTTTGAAATGGACAATTTGCAGTATTTATTTGACAGAATGTATATTAAGTGTAATAAAACTTCTTACTCTATTTTTATAATTAAATGTTACCTGTAGGAATCTTTATCTGTAACAACAAGATGAGACTCATAAGGATGAAAAAGTATCACAGAAGGTATACTTGGATTTTTATTAATAAAAACTTGTTCATCTAACTTTCCTTTAGCTAAAATATAAAATAATTATATTATGTTTTATTACCATATTGCATATATCAAATATGTAAACATACATTTAAAACAAGTGTTATAAATAATTGAAAAAAAAATTTTATTTTACAAATTTTGTTAGAGTAGCAATACAAATGTTACTGTAATAATTAACTATAATCACTAACTCCAATAAAAACTTAATTAAAAGTACAAAATAATATAAAATTAACAAAACTGTATTCAATTTTTATAAATTAAAAGATTAATAATAAATTCTAATGTTATATTAACTAGGTTTTATTTCCAGTTAATTAAGTTGTTTTAATATTTTTAACATTTAATCATTAGATTGTTTTTGTATTACTTCTACTTTAAATATTGGTTTTAAAACTAAATTGTAACTCCAATTTACAAGCATACTTTATTCATAAAAACCTCAAACTGGGACAAACTTTCAATTATTTTTTGTCAATATCAAATTTCTTGTATAGACCAGTCACCCTATACATGTTCTCCAAATAACATCAAAGTGCTGTACATATCAATTAATAATTCTAAATGAAATGAAACAAAAGAAAATAAAACTGATGATCACAACATTTTGGCAACGTTAAAGGTGTCATCCCAATAACCAATCTGCAAACTAATGGTGACAGACTTAAAACATGCTGTACCATAAAAATTGCTAATCACAGATTACTGGATTAGAGAGTTTCAATTGTATATTTAGATTTTTTCTTCCTCAAATGAAGCATATTTTAAATCAAACTAAGATTTAAATCTAACTCTATCCTAAACTTTCATTTTTATTTCTACCTTTCAAGCTCATTCTCTAATTTAATGTATATGTTACAGTCAAAACCCGTTTTTAGTTAGAACGCGTTTTAACTAGTTGAAACTAGTTTATACTGAATGTCTTTGTTAAAACCCGTTTTGTCTAGTTGAAACTAGTTTATACTGAATGTCTTTGTTAAAACCCGTTTTGTCTAGTTAAAACTAGTTTTAACTCAAATTCATTTTTGACTAGCAGTAAATTCTAGTTTTAACTAGACAAAACGGGTTTTAACAAAGACATCCAGTATAAACTAGTTTTAACTAGTTAAAACGCATCCTAACTAAAAACTGGTTTGACTGCAACGCATAGAGTGATTCGGGGTAAGATGGTAAGCGGGGGAAGATGCCTAATTTTTGATATTTTCAAACGGTGACGTCACATATTGTCATGTATTTGTATGATGAATCGTTGGGCCAATATTGAGTGCGGAAAGCTGTAGTTGGCTACCGTTACTTCATTTTCTACATCCGAGAAGAATAAAAGCTAGATAAGAACGAAGTTTTTGTTGTGAAATGTTTCTAGAATAATTTTAAACTAAAAGTTAAAATGGAATTTATTAAAAATTGCTAAAAACAATTAATGTGTGATGTAGTTAAGGTTCTAAAGTTTCCATTGTCAGCTACCGCCGATCCCGATCGGACATGCTGGAGCACGTGACTCTACTAGGCATCTTACCCCAACAAATGGAAAATATGCCACATTTTTCTTGGGGTAACGTGCCTATTTTTTGTTAATTGATTTCCAATATGCCTATTTTTAATAAACTTTTGTTTTCTCGTTTTATTGCAGGATATGCATAGAAATTATATAAGGACTTCTCAAAAAAGTTTTTGGACTGAAAAAAGCTTTCAGCTAGCTATAGAACACGTTAGAACGGGCGGAAACTTAACAATACTTATACTGTGCTGTTATACTTACTATGAAGTACTTTGTACTACATATGCAATAAATTAAATTTGGTTAAGAAATTCAAAAATTAATTTTAAGCAATTATATTTGTTATCTTACCCTAATGGCATTTGGCATCTCACCCAGATACTTGGGGTGAGATGCTTAAAATGCCAGACAGTGAAAAAGTCGTCATTGCAAACACAGTATAGAATTTTTTAAAATAAACTCCAAACTTTTATTTGAAAGACATACTCCAGAATATGATATTTTCATTAGAGGGCTCCTAAACTCAAATTAGCGCTGTAATTTTCTTCATAAGCAAAATGTTAGGCATCTTCCGCCGAATCACTATACATAACTTTATTTCCCCCAAACATATTTATGTAGCTAAAATTAGTTTTAACTAATGTTAAAAGTTAAAACTAGTTTTATCTAAAGTCAAAACATGTACAGCAGTAAATTAACTAGACAAAACCGATTTTGTCTAGTTAAAACTAGAATTTACTGTAGTCAAAAATGAATTTGAGTTAAAACTAGTTTTAACTAGACAAAACGGGTTTTAACAAAGACATTCAGTATAAACTAGTTTTAATTAGTTAAAACGCGTTCTAACTAAAAACGGGTTTTGACTGTAACATATATATCTAATTTATTTTTTGATAAATAGATACCATATGTACACACACACAGTTATAACTAAAAATATGATCTATATTTTAAAGAATAAAATGTTACCTAGTCTTTTCCTTTCTTCTTGTACATTTTTCCTGATTGTTGCATTTCGAAGAAATTTCCAGTCACGTTCTTGTTGACTTGCACTATCTGAATCACCATCATCAGGAAACTAAATATTTTTAAATTGTTACGTTACTGTAGGAATATATTATCACATTTAACTATAAATTTTTAAATTTACTATGCGAGTATAATAAATTTTTGATTTTCTGAAGTAACTGTAAAAAAAAACCCAGAAAAAAATTCAACTTTTCTTTGCTAAATTTAATAATATAATATCCTATATCAGTACATTACCAGCTCTACATGGACTACATTTTATTGATGGAATAAAAATATATCTATGGAAACTATGTTTGAATTAAAGTTTTTCTTAAAACAATTCGTTAATTGCATTATTTCAGTTTTTGTCATTTTCATTTGTACGAGGGCTACTTTTTAAATAAGGTCTGTTTGTGAATGAGAGTGAGAATGACGCGGAATTGCAGCAGTGTGCATGAGCATCTGCTTTCAGCATGCTTTGCACATGTTTAGATGCCATTTGCAGCCATATCATCTGTCTATGTGCTGAACTGTAGAAGTTTATAATGTTTAAGAAAATTGAGTTGCCTGCCAACTGTAAGATACAATCTGTTATTTGATTTCAGCACAAAAGATTGTGGTAACTGTCTTTTAGGACAGGAAAGGGACTTTGTTAGTGGATTTTATACCAAGAGGCACAACAATCAATTCTGATGCTTATTTTGACCTTGAGAATACTACGCCTTGCCATACAAGACAGGTGGCATGGCCTAATGTCTTCTGACGGCAGATTCCTTTGAAGTCGGAATTTAAAATATTTTTGAGCAATATGACAAATGTTTGAACAAAAATGGAAATTATGTAGAAAAGTAGATAAAAGTATGTAGAATATGTGAAAAAATATATTTTAATGATATTTACAGTATTTTTCTTATTATTAAAAAACGGACCTTATTTAAAAAATAGCCCTCGTAAAATTGATAACTTTTGTTTTATAACTTAACAGTAGGCAAAAACAACTGCTTTTCTTATCATTTAATCACAATATATTGCATTTTGCAATGTAATTTTAGTTAATTTTAAACTAGACCATAACATCAAACATAATCTCTTCTCTTATATTGATATTTAAGAAAGCCAAAAAATCAAAAATTATTATAAAATTAAATGTTGAATAATTCAAAATTCATTCAATAATGTTATAAGTAGTGGAAGATTTTTCCCATCACAAGTTACATATACTAGGTTTTGCTTAATGGTACACACCCAAATTCTTAGATTAACAAAATTGGATGTAGTTAAAATTACATTACAGCAATAGCAAAAACATAAGAGTTAATATTTTGGAAAATGAACAATATTGAAGACTAAATAAAAGGAAAAAGTTTCTGAAGTCTTCTGAACATTCCACTCACAATCACCAGAGCAAAATTAGCATTAACAGAGTTGATCTTTCTTTATAGGCCCTTCTCCACCTATACTTATGAAAATTACTTAAAAGTTCATGTGACATCAGATACTTGTAAAAATGTCTTTGTAAAATAAAGATTAAATTCATAGGAACTTTTAAACAATGTTCTTTTTAAAATGTAGGTCAATATCATATCAGTAATTAATAAAGAGATTTTAGCTTTCTTGAAAAACCTGTACAGAAATGTTTGTTTTAAATTTGCATCACTCTGCTGATGAAATGTTCTTGTAGAATTTTTTAAAAATTTATTCTGTATTCATTGAGTTTGATGGAACAGCTGTACCTAAATGGAGCTAAAAACATTTGTGTGTGATTATTAAATTGAGTGCAGAGGTAAGCACCAAGGTTTCTGCAAGAGTTATTGAGATTTAGCTTGAAATGTCTTTCAAATTGTTCTACATTTAAAAAATAACAACATTTGAGAATTCTCCTTATTAAAACAAAATATCTTTTAAGGTTTATTTTTCTGTGCAATATTGTTTTCATCATTTATAAATCTTTAATTATATGTCTTTGAATTTTGTTATGAATGCAACAATTATACTACATAAAGGTAAGCACAATGTTCTGTAAAAAAAAAATTCTGCAAAATAATCTAATTACCAGTAAAATAAGTTCTAATAAACACTGTGATCTACCTCATCATTTTAATGTTATGAATTTATTAAATACTCAATATAAATTAACAATAAATTTGAGGAAAAATTACCCAATTACATGTAAGTTTATTTTGATATATCACAAGCTTATGATTCCATTAAACCATAAATACTTTTAAGCATTCTAAATAATAAATTTGTCTTAAACTCTATAATAACTTCATGGTTAAATAACTATTATTTATTAGGTACAATACTTTGTAAAAGTTAATGACTACTTCTTTTAAGATTTCTTTCTCATCACAAATATTCAACAATGTTCAATTTTAAGAAATATCTTATTTTAAATCACTTTGCTTCTTTAACAATAACTTTTGCCAATGGTATTAAAATTATAAACACATTTTATATAATTTATATAGATTTTAAACCAGCTTTCAAAATCTCAATCTTAATATAAATCTTAATAAGACAGTATTGATGTATTTTACCGTGATTAACAACTGAACTTCCTATCAAATACTGGAGGTAATATACTTCCTTCTACCTGTATAAAAACCTTCCAAATCTCCAGTGATACTCGTTTAAGCAAACATTTTCGACCCTACCAGGGTCTTCATCAGGCCACCGTTACAAAAATTCAAACAGTGCGAAATCGAACAGAAACCAAATAACTGTGATTCAAATCTTCGAACGTCAACGCTAATATCAAAAATAGAACACCACGCTCTTGTAGCGATGTCGTCAAATCACGCGCAACCTGCGCTTGCAATAAAACCATATTACACCTAATTATGTGGACTGCGTCTCTGGAGTTAATACATGTATTGTTTAATCCCGCTTTATAAATTTCTAAGGTCTCCATGATTCTTAGTTGGTCAGTACGGTGTGATAGCCTAACTAGACTGGCATTCTGCAGATCCACCGTAATTCCAGGCTCCGTGGCTACTGTTGAAAGGGTGGTGGAGTGTTTATTGTTATCAATATCATACTTATGCTCCTTAAGACGTTTGCGGAGGGAGCGTTTGGTTGAGCCTACATATACTAACTTATTATTAAATCTGTCATCCCAAAGGGGTATAGAATACACCCCCGGTGCGTCCTTCAAGTCAATCCCATCCTTCCCGTTTCGGAGTAAGCCGTAAATGGATCTTGGCCTACTGTACGTTATTTTGTTATTAGTGCGTGAAGAGATTTCTCTGTATAATGTGTCAAGCTGGTGGTTGTACTCTACTATTTTTCTTTTACGGTTGTCGTCAGGCGGAAGTTCTGGGATATCCGGAGTATTGCGCGTGTTCTTCCGCATATATGCCCGTGCAATATTATATACCAAGTTCTTACTGTATCCATGCTGTGTGGCTATTTCCTGGATATGCTCCAGCTCAGCTATGGTATCTTCCCATTCAGAATGGTGGGTGAAGGCTCTCTTAGTCAATGCCCGAAATGCCGCTATCTTATAGGAGTAAGGATCCTCCGAGTTAGCTGGGATGAACATTGGTACATAGCACTTTTTGTAAAAAACTTTGAACGAAATCCCATTATTTATTAATTGAATATCCACGTCAAGAAAATGTGCGGCCCTATTGCTTTTTTGGTCAAGCTTAATGCTTAGGCCATACGGGTTGTTGTTCATTTTACTTATGAAATGGTTGACGTTAGGTTCCGTTCTCCATATGATAATGACATCATCGACATATCTCCTGTACATGAGTATGTTGGAATCGTAAAGAGGTATGACTTGTTGCTCCAGTCTCCTTATAACCAGCTCACATAGATCCCCCGAAAGAGGGCTCCCCATTGGGACACCCCATTTTTGGAGGTACATTTTGCCGTTAAAACGGAAGAAGGAAGAGTAACACAATATGTGCGCTAGCTCTAAAATGTCATCGAAAACACATTTTAGAGCTAGCGCACATATTGTGTTACTCATCCTTCTTCCGTTTTAACGGCAAAACGTACCTCCAAAAACGGGGTGTCCCAATGGGGAGCCCTCTTTCGGGGGATCTATGTGAGCTGGTTATAAGGAGACTGGAGCAACAAGTTATACCTCTTTACGATTCCAACATACTCGTGTACAGGAGATATGTCGATGATGTCATTATCGTATGGAGAACGGAACCTAACGTCAACCAGTTCATAAGTAAAATGAACAACAACCCGTATGGCCTAAGCATTAAGCTTGACCAAAAAAGCAATAGGGCCGTACATTTTCTTGACGTTGATATTCAATTAATAAATAATGGGATTTCGTTCAAAGTTTTTTACAAAAAGTGTTATGTACCAATGTTCATCCCAGCTAACTCGGAGGATCCTTACTCCTATAAGATAGCGGCATTTCGGGCATTGACTAAGAGAGCCTTCACCCACCATTCTGAATGGGAAGATACCATAGCTGAGCTGGAGCATATCCAGGAAATAGCCACACAGCATGGATACAGTAAGAACTTGGTATATAATATTGCACGGGCATATATGCGGAAGAACACGCGCAATACTCCGGATATCCCAGAACTTCCGCCTGACGACAACCGTAAAAGAAAAATAGTAGAGTACAACCACCAGCTTGACACATTATACAGAGAAATCTCTTCACGCACTAATAACAAAATAACGTACAGTAGGCCAAGATCCATTTACGGCTTACTCCGAAACGGGAAGGATGGGATTGACTTGAAGGACGCACCGGGGGTGTATTCTATACCCCTTTGGGATGACAGATTTAATAATAAGTTAGTATATGTGGGCTCAACCAAACGCTCCCTCCGCAAACGTCTTAAGGAGCATAAGTATGATATTGATAACAATAAACACTCCACCACCCTTTCAACAGTAGCCACGGAGCCTGGAATTACGGTGGATCTGCAGAATGCCAGTCTAGTTAGGCTATCACACCGTACTGACCAACTAAGAATCATGGAGACCTTAGAAATTTATAAAGCGGGATTAAACAATACATGTATTAACTCCAGAGACGCAGTCAACATCTCTAGTGCATGGAAGTTTTGCTACGAAGGAACACCCCACACATAATTAGGTGTAATATGGTTTTATTGCAAGCGCAGGTTGCGCGTGATTTGATGACATCGCTACAAGAGCGTGGTGTTCTATTTTTGATATTAACGTTGACGTTCGAAGATTTGAATCACAGTTATTTGGTTTCTGTTCGATTTCGCACTGTTTGAATTTTTCTAACGGTGGCCTGATGAAGACCCTGGTAGGGTCGAAAACGTTTGCTTAAATGAGTATCACTGAGATTTGGAAGGTTTTTATACAGGTAGAAGGAAGTATTTTACCGTGATTAAATTCCAACCTGAAATATATGATTAGAACTTTCTTATGTTAATGTAATCAATGATGTAGATGTCAATTATATTTGATAATACATTAATTAACCTTTAAACATCATATTGGTAAAATAACAAGGAAACTAGCAATACATAGAGAAATACTATGAAGAAATTGTCAGCATATTTTATTCTAAACTAACCTTAAACTCCATTTACTTTGCAAATTTTTAAGCTGTTATTGACTACTGTTTACTCATATGGGTAGATAGTGGTCAATAACAACTGCTTCAAACAGCCATGCCATAAAATTCTTTAAAAAATTTCTAAAACATATCTTCTGAACAAACTTGCTTTACCTTTTACTGAGTCTCTGAGATTGCATGAATTTGATTCAGTATTCCAGACAGATATAGCAGAGTTGTTTACTTTGAGAGAATTTTAGCAAATTTTTTAATGAATTTCTTTTCCCCAACTACTTTAGTTTACACATATCTAATATTGATATACATAATGCTTCTTGCTTTAATATTCCTGAATTTAGATATCACAAAAGACTTTCTTTTACAGGTTTATAAATTCAATTAAAAATGGTTGAAAATATTTTGTTTTTGGACTATTTTAAATTTAAACAACATAAAAATCCTCTTAGTCTGTATTTTATTTTATTTCTTTTTTAAACATGTGTTATTTTTATACTTTTAAGTTTATTTTCATTGTTATCATAGGGAGGCTTATTTTGCCCACTGGGCATCACTGTCTTTTGTGTAAAGAATAATGTGTTGTAATATAAAGAAATTATGATTTAGGAAATTCATGCTCTTTTAATGTTAAAAAAGCAAACAAAGCATTTAGCAAAACATTTTAAACAAACTACAAAATAATTTTTATTTAAATTAATTGGTTAAAATAATATAAAATTTCTACAATTTTTACTTTAAATTATATAGTAAATATATATTAATGGAATATTTATTGTAAAGGTTACCAAGATATAAGGTTTCTATGCTTTATTTGATGATAGATTAGCTTTATTTAAAGCATATTGTATCTTTATAAGAAAAACTATTAAATATATACTTTATTGAATATCCTTCTAATAAATTATCTTGTTTTTATTTAATCTCTCTTTAATTATACTACAATAATTTTATATTTTATTTTTAATTTAAATGTATAAATTTTAACATTTTTATTGCTTTATAATACAGTAGAGCATCGTTTATCCTAATCAATTGGGGACTGGGGTTGTTCAGATAACTTATTTTTTGGATAACCGATTATGTACGAAAAAATATATTAATTTATCCCGCATTGAAATTTTTCTCCGTTGCGTGTCGCTTCACGTTGAATTTTCGTCGATGTTAAGCCTAACGAAGACTATTGTATCGTTAAAAATTATTTTTTTATTTTGTACAAACAAAATAAATATATTGAAAAATATAAAAACAATAAAAAATTATACTTCAGAAGTTAATTTAGTATCAAAAACGTAAAATATTTGAGTAGCCCAAGACATAGCCAAAGATACAGCGCCACAGTACTGGCGAAAATTCAAATTAGTCGACTGGAATTCCTTCGGATAACCGACCTTCGGATAAACGACGCTCTACTGTA